>NC_092094.1:66843330-67146566 GCF_045679555.1 Salvelinus alpinus
TTTGACAATTCAATTAATCGATGCAACAGTGTTTGGATGCGAGCCCAGATTAACACAGAGGACCATCTCTTGGACTGCTAATTTTTTCTTAATTGCCAAACCTGCTGTTGCTAGCAGGTGTGGACATGAGTACAATTACACGACTCCCACTGAAACCCAGGAAAAAACATAATCTGTGTAAAATTCCACAGTTTTGATTATCAGGTTGAGTCCGGAGTATGCATTTCACACCTTCACAAAGTGTATTTCAGCCAGCTTTTGACAGGTCAGGCCGGTAGCCCTGCACGCTTAGTAATGCATATTATTTTTTGTCTGCCTGTGTATTAGTATGCATGGAGCATGCTGGTATAGTGAGGGTCTTAAAAGCTGTCCATATTTGACAGCCGAGGAGGTTGGCTTTCCAGTGGACTCAGACAGTGCACCTCAAACTCGTTTGGAAATCATAATTGCATTCGCTCTCAGGAAAAGAGATTCCCTCGACGTTCTATCGCTCCTGAGGCAACACACCACAGGGATGAAGGACCACAACTTTTTCTATGAAGGAAGTCATCAAGTAAGAGTGGCATTTTGAATATACCTCATTTGAAAGCTAAAGTTGATCAGACTGAAATAGATGCAACTGCCATGCTTATGAATTTGGATTATGTAATGATTATTCAACATTTTAATTACAGAATGCCCTTCTTAGTCCCATTTAAAATGCCCTCCTCTGCTGCCATTGTAAATATCAATAGAGTGTTACTCTTTGGCTATTCCCACAAAATCTGCCTTAATTTCTATCACCATATCCATGTTCATTCCGGGCTCTCTGTAAGACCCCTGTAGCCTCTGAGTAGATGTGGGAGTGCATGTAGGAGTTGGCCATATCAACGGGCAGGCAAATGTGTAACCCAGTAAACCCACACTAAATAGTATGGTCTTCACTGATAAGGCCAGCGTTATGTAAAGCTGTTCCAGTACATTTCTTATGGTATGCTATATTGCAGTGTTACCTAATACTGAGTTTGCTGTACTATAACCAGAAATACATACATCTTGAGACAATGTTATAACTCTATATGGTATTCTGTGCACTGTACTCTGATACTTCTACATCATGTCCGTTACTGTGGCTCGTTTTCCCCACTGTCCTTTTCCTTTTGTACCAGTGCAAACAAAACCACTATGTTTCTGATGGGCAAAGCCAAGGCTGGAATTCAATTGTTGCAGACGGTGGATTTTCTGTATTGTACTTTCAGAAGTGTGTTTGATTTGCAGAGCAGTGTATCCTTGAAGGAGAGAGTCCATACAGCACCCAACAAAATGGAAACATTCCCAGAACATTAGCTAAGTTTCCCATTACGTTTTAGTTAGTGTTTTATGTAACATTAGAATGAAAACATCAATTTTTGATAACAAAATGTTACTTTTTTTCAGCCAGATAAAAAAAGTATATATATATATACAGCTTACTAGCTAGTAGTCAGCTAACCATTGCTACCGGTCATCAGCTAACCTTTAGCTTGGAAAGCGCTCGTCAGTTTGTACAATGCGACTCAAACCAGAGCATACCGAACCTATTTCTCTCCATATCCCCGGATTCCTACCGCAAGCTCTGAGCTGCTATCCAAGTGACTACTCCTGGCTAACGTCTGTCCCGAAGCAAGCACCAATTAGCCTGGAGCTAGCCCATGCTAGGCCCATTCTCCCGGCTAGCTGACGAGGCCCATCAGCCACTCCTGGGCTACAATACCCGGACGCCTTCTACTGCCGGTACGCGGCAAGGAACCCCGCCGATCCTTCACGACTGGACTACAACGTAATCTGCTCGAGGGGGTACTCAACTGGCTCCTATATCGCGACGTCCCCTGAATGCCCATCTGCTAGCCTGCCTGCCGCGGCCCGCTAGCTGCTAGCCGCGGCCCACAAGCTGCTAGCCGCAGCCCGCTAGCTGTCTAGAGCATATTGGACTGTTACTGCTACTCAGAACCCGACTAATCCACCATGACTGGTCTATCGACGTCACCGCACGCGGAGGTTAAAACAGACTTTCCTCCGTCGAGACGTCCCTCTAAGGCCCTTCTGCTAGCTTGCTAGCCCCGGCCTGCTAGCTGTCTGAATCGCCGTGTCTCCAGCCAGCCCACCACTCACTGGACCCCTATGATCACTCGGCTACGCATGCTTCTCCCTAATATCAATATGCCTTGTCCATTACTGTCCTGGTTAGTGATTATTGTCTTATTTCACTGTAGAGCCTCTAGCCCTGCTCAATATGCCTTAACCAACCATGTTGTTCCACCTCCTACATATGCGGTGACATCACCTGGTTTAAACGTCTCTACAGACAATATCTCTCTCATCATTACTCAATGCCTAGGTTTACCACCAATGTACTCACATCCTACCATACCTTTGTCTGTACATTATGCCTTGAATCTATTCTATAGCGCCCAGAAACCTGCTCCTTTTACTCTCTGTTTCCCGAACGTACTAGACGACCAGTTCTGATAGCCTTTAGCTGTACCCTTATCCTACTCCTCCTCTGTTCCTCTGGTGATGTAGAGGTTAATCCAGGCCCTGCAGTGCCTAGCTCCACTCCTACTCCCCAGGTGCTCTCATTTGTTGACTTCTGTAACCGTAAAAGCCTTGGTTTCATGCATGTTAACATTAGAACATCCTCCCTAAGTTTGTTTTATTCACTGCTTTAGCACACTCTGCCAACCCGGATGTCCTAGCCGTGTCTGAATCCTGGCTTAGGAAGACCACCAAAAACCCAGAAATTTCCATCCCTAACTATAACATTTTCCGACAAGATAGAACTGCCAAAGGGGGCGGTGTTGCAATCTACTGCAGAGATAGGCTACAGAGTTCTGTCTTACTATCCAGGTCTGTACCCAAACAATTCAAGCTTCTAATATTAAAAATCCACCTTTCCAGAAACAAGTCTCTCACCGTTGCTGCTTGCTATAGACCACCCTCTGCACCCAGCTGTGCCCTGTACATCATATGTGAATTGATTGCCCCCATCTATCTTCAGAGCTCGTGCTGCTAGGTGACCTAAACTGGGACATGCTTAACACCCCGGCCATCCTACAATCTAAGCTTGATGCCCTCAATCTCACACAAATTATCAATGAACCCACTAGGTACAACCCCAAATCTGTAAACATGGGCACCATCATAGATATCATCCTAACCAACTTGCCCTCCAAATACACCTCTGCTGTTTTCAACCAAGATCTCAGCAATCACTGCCTCATTGCCAGCATTCGTAATGGGTCTGCGGTCAAACGACCACCCCTCATCACTGTCAGACTCTCCCCAAAACACTTCAGCGAGCAGGCCTTTCTAATCGATCTGGCCCGGGTATCCTGGAAGGATATTGACCTCTTCCGAAAATGGAAGAAGTTGAAGATGACGGTCAATCACCCTCTGTCTGGGGCTCCATGCAAGATCTCACCTCGTGGGGCATCAATGATCATGAAGAAGGTGAGGGATCAGCCCAGAACTACACGGCAGGACCTGGTCAATGACCTGAAGAGAGCTGGGACCACAGTCTCAAAGAAAACCATTAGTAACACACTACGCCGTCATGGATTAAAATCCTGCAGTGCACGCAAGGTCCCCCTGCTCAAGCCAGCACAAGTCCAGGCCCATCTGAAGTTAGCCAATGACCATCTGGATGATCCAGAGGAGGAATGGGAGAAGGTCATGTGGTCTGATGAGACAAAAATAGAGCTTTTTGGTCTAAACTTCCACTCGCCGTGTTTGGAGGAAGAAGAAGGATGAGTACAACATTTACATTTACATTTAAGTCATTTAGCAGACGCTCTTATCCAGAGCGACTTACAAATTGGTGCATTCACCTTATGATATCCAGTGGAACAACCACTTTACAATAGTGCATCTAACTCTTTTAAGGGGGAGGGGGGGGGTTAGAAGGATTACTTTATCCTATCCTAGGTATTCCTTAAAGAGGTGGGGTTTCAGGTGTCTCCGGAAGGTGGTGATTGACTCCGCTGACCTGGCGTCGTGAGGGAGTTTGTTCCATCATTGGGGTGCCAGAGCAGCGAACAGTTTTGACTGGGCTGAGCGGGAACTGTACTTCCTCAGAGGTAGGGAGGCGAGCAGGCCAGAGGTGGATGAACGCAGTGCCCTTGTTTGGGTGTAGGGCCTGATCAGAGCCTGAAGGTACGGAGGTGCCGTTCCCCTCACAGCTCCGTAGGCAAGCACCATGGTCTTGTAGCGGATGCGAGCTTGAACTGGAAGCCAGTGGAGAGAGCAGAGGAGCGGGGTGACGTGAGAGAACTTGGGAAGGTTGAACACCAGACGGGCTGCGGCGTTCTGGATGAGTTGTAGGGGTTTAATGGCACAGGCAGGGAGCCCAGCCAACAGCGAGTTGCAGTAATCCAGACGGGAGATGACAAGTGCCTGGATTAGGACCTGCGCCGCTTCCTGTGTGAGGCAGGGTCGTACTCTGCGAATGTTGTAGAGCATGAACCTACAGGAACGGGTCACCGCCTTGATGTTAGTTGAGAACGACAGGGTGTTGTCCAGGATCACGCCAAGGTTCTTAGCACTCTGGGAGGAGAGTGCTAAGAAGACCATCCCAACCGTGAAGCATGGAGGTGGAAACATCATTCTTTGGGGATTTTTTTCTGTAAAGGGGACAGGACGACTGCACCGTATTGAGGGGAGGATGGATGGGGCCATGTATCGCGAGATCTTGGCCAACAAGCTCCTTCCCTCAGTAAGAGCATTGAAGATGGGTCGTGGCTGGGTCTTCCAGCATGACAACGACCCGAAACACACAGCCAGGGCAACTAAGGAGTGGCTCCATAAGAAGCATCTCAAGGTCCTGGAGTGGCCTAGCCAGTCTCCAGACCTGAACCCAATAGAAAATCTTTGGAGGGAGCTGAAAGTCCGTATTGCCCAGCAACAGCCCCGAAACCTGAAGGTCTGTATGGAAGAGTGGGCCAAAATCCCGGCTGCAGTGTGTGCAAACCTGGTCAAGAACTACAGGAAATGTATGATCTCTGTAATTGCAAACAAAAGTTTCTGTACCAAATATTCAGTTCTGCTTTTCTGATGTATCAAATACTTATGTCATGCAATAAAATGCAAATTAATTACTTAAAAATCATACAATGTGATTTTCTGGATTTTTGTTTTAGATTCCGTCTCTCACAGTTGAAGTGTACCTATGATAACAATTACAGACCTCTACATGCTTTGTAAGTAGGAAAACTTGCAAAACCGGCAGGTTTATCAAATACTTGTTCTCCCCACTGTATATACACACAACCATTCAAAAGTTTGGTGTCACATAGAAATGTCCTTGTTTTTGAAAGAATAGCAAATCTTTTGTCCATTAAAATAACATCAAATTGATCAGAAATAGAGTGTAGACATTGTTAATGTTGTAAAGGACTGAGTTTGATTGGAATATCTACATTGGCGTACAGAGGCCCATTTATCAGCAACCATCCTGTGTTCCAATGGCACGCTGTGTTAGCTAATCCAAGTTTATCATTTTAAAAGGCTAATTGATCATTAGAAAACCCTTTTGCAATTATGTTAGCTCAGCTGAAAACTGTTTTTCTGATTAAAGATGCAATAAAACTGGCCTTCTTTAGACTAGTTGAGTATCTGGAGCATCAGCATTTGTTGGTTCGATTACAGGCTCAAAATGTCCAGAAACAAAGACTTTCTTCTGAAACTCGTCAGTCTATTCTTGCTCTGAGAAATGAAGGCTATTCCATGCGAGAAATTGCCAAGAACCTGAAGATCTCGTAAAACGCTCTGTACTACTCCCTTCACAGAACAGCGCAAACTTGCTCTAACCAGAATAGAAAGAGGAGTGTGAGGCCCCGGTGCACACCTGAGCAAGAGGACAAGTACATTAGCGTGCCTAGTTTGAGAAACAGACGCCTCACAAGTCCTCAACTGGCAGCTTCAAATAGTACCTGCAAAACAACAGTCTCAACGTCAACAGTGAAGAGGCGACTCCGGGATGCTGGCCTTCTAGGCAGAGTTGCAAAGAAAAAGCCTTATCTCAGACTGGCCAATAAAAATAAAAGATTAAGATAGGCAAAAGAACACAGACACTGGACAGAGGAAGATTGGGAAAAAGTTTTATGGACAGACAAATCTAAGTGAAGTGTTCGGATCACAAAGAACATTCGTGAGAAGCAGAAAAAAAATGAAAAGATGCTGGAGGAGTGCTTGACGCCATCTGTCAAGCATGGTGGAGGCAATGTGATTGTCTAGGGATGCTTTGGTGATGATAAAGTGGGAGATTTGACCTGGAGCCAGTGGGCTTTTACAGGGTAAAATGGATCTTGAAGAAGGAAGGCTGTCACTCCATTTTGCAACGCCATGCCCCTCATAGCCTGGTTCCTCTCTAGGTTTCTTCCTAGGTTTTGGCCTTTCTAGGGAGTTTTTCCTAGCCACCGTGCTTCTACACCTGCATTGCTTGCTGTTTGGGGTTTTAGGCTGGGTTTCTGTACAGCACTTTGAGATCAGCTGATGTAAGAAGGGCTATATAGATACATTTGATTTGATTTGATGATGCCATACCCTGTGGATGGTGCTTAATTGGAGCCAATTTCCTCCTACAACAGGACAATGACCAAAAGCACAGCTCCAAACTATGCTATAACTATTTAGGGAAGAAGCAGTCAGCTGGTATTCTGTCTGTAGTGGAGTGGCCAGCACAGTCCCCGGATCTCAACCCTGTTGAGCTGTTGTGGGAGCAGCTTGACCATATGGTACGTAGGAAGTGCCCTTCAAGCCAATCCAACTTGTTGGAGGTGCTTCAGGAAGCTTGGGGTGAAATCTCTTCAGATTACCTCAACAAACTGATAACTAGTATGCCAAAGGTCTGTAAGGCTGTAATTGCTGCAAATAGAGGATTCTTTGACGAAAGCAAAGTTTGAAGGACACAATTATTATTTCAATTAAAAATCATTATTTATAACCTTGTCAACGTTTTGACAATATTTCCTATTCATTTTGCAACTCATTTCATGTATGTTTTCATGGAAAACAAGGACATTTCTAAGTGACCCCAAACTTTTGAACAGTAGTTTATATCCTTGGAATGTAATCCTAACATTCACTAAGGTTGTGCACAACATCTGTATAAACACCGCAGAACATTCCCCAAACGTTTTCATTAGGTTTCCAGGTACAATGTAATAACACAATGTATCAGTTTTTAGAACATGCTGCCACAATGTGAGAGCAATAGAAATGGTTCTGAGAGAACATTACAGGAACGTTCTGCTAATGTTGATGGAGATGTTATTAAAAACCTATAACAACAAGCAGGGAATATTCCTGTGTGGCTCAGTTGGTAGAGCATGGCGTTTACAATGCCAGGGATGTGGGTTCAATTACACACAGGGGACCAGTACGAAAATATATGAACTCGCTTTGGATAAGAATGTCTGCTAAATGACTAAAATGTCAATTCAAATTCCCACAGTGCTGTTATAAAGTTATCGTGTGATGATATGACAATAGTTCTAACGTTCCTTGAACCTACTTCAGCAATAAAATGTTGGAGCAATATAAGTTATAAGATAACATTCCTGGCGATGTTACTACTAACACCAATAACAACAAACATTCCTGAAAGACTCTTATAAAGTTATTCTTTAACGTTATGACATGATAAACCATATGTTCTAAAAACATCAACAATAATGGAAGTAGTTCTGAAAATATTGCTGCAAGATTCTGCTAATATATTTAAGCTATCAACTCCAAACCAGTGTATAAATGTTCAGACTGTGTCACGACTTCGACCGAGGCAGGCTCTCCTTCCCGTGCGGGTGGCGTTCGGCGGTCGTCACCGGCCTATTAGCTGCCACTGATCTTTTTCTCCCCCTCCCTATGTGGTTATTGGGTGCACCTGTGGTGTATTAGGGTTAATTAGTTGGGCTTATTAGTCAGCCGGCCCGCACGTTTCTTTGTGCGGGATTGTTTGCTTGTAAGTAGTGGTGTTGATTGTGTGCTACGTGTTTTCTGGACTGTGTTCCTTTTCCCCGTGTCTGGGGTTGGTTAGATAGTACACCCATTGTGTTAATAGGGTGGACTAGATGGTCCGTGTTCATTAAAGAACATTTTGTATTTGGCACCTGCTGTTTCCTGCGTGTTGACTCCACACTCCGACACCAAGGCCTTACAGACTGACCCTACTTAATATTTTGTTATACTATATATACTTTTTGAACTATAACCATTAAATATTTTCAGAGCTGGAGCAAGTCATCTAGTTATGTATATTTATTTATTTATTAGGCTTTCAATTCACTTTATTAACCTCTAACGAGCCTCTACCCCGGGTCCGGGATCACCCCCCACCCCCCCACACACTGATTAGCATAGCTAGCATAGCTTCACAAGTAGATAGTAGCATCTAAATATCATTAAATCACAAGTCCAAGACACCAGATGAAAGATACAGATCTTGTGAATAAAGCCACCATTTCAGATTTTTAAAATGTTTTACAGGGAAGATAAAATATGTAAATCTATTAGCTAAACACGTTAGCAAAATACACCACTTTTCTAACTCCATCAGTTTCTTACTACTTCAGGTGCTATCACCAATTCGGCTAAACTAAGATATTGATAGCCACTAACCAAGAAAAAACCTCTTCAGATGACAGTCTGATAACATATTTATGGTATAGGATAGGTTTTGTTAGAAAAAAGTGCATATTTCAGGTAGAAATCACAGTTTACAATTGCACCGACCATCACAAGACGACTAGAATTACTATAGAGAGCAACGTGTATGACCAATTTACTCTTAATAAAACATTTCATAAGAATAGACAAAGCATAGCAATGGAAAGACCCAGATCTTGTGATTCCAGACAATATTTCAGATTTTCTAAGCGTTTTACAGCGAAAACACAATAAATCGATAAGTTAGCATACCACATGTGAAAACGTTACCAGAGCATCGATTCCAGCCAAAGAGCGCTATAACGTAATCACCGCCAAAATATATAAATTTTTTCACTAACCTTCTCAGAATTCTTCCGATGACACTCCTGTAACATCATTTTACAACATACATATACAGTTTGTTCGAAAATGTGCATATTTAGCCATACAAAACCGTGGTTATACAATGGAAATAGTCACAACTCAAGCATCAAAATGAGGGACGTCAGCTTTCAGAGTGATCTAGTTTAATCGAAAGCTAATCATATACTTGACAAAAAAATACAGGGTTGACAGGAATCGAAAGACAAATTAGTTCTTAATGCAACCGCTGACTTACATTTTTAAAATTATCCTTACTTTTCAATACAGGGTTCGCCAAGTGAAGCTATACCAAACAAAATGGCGAAATATGCGTTTAAAATATTTCGACAGAACAACGATTTATCATATTAAATATTGCTTACTTTGAGCTGTTCTTCCATCAGATTCTTGGGCAATGTATCCTTTCTATGTTATAAACTTCTTTTGGTCGATAGATGTCCTCTGTCCTTCGAAATGTCCACTAACAACGACCGAGACCCCGAAACGTTCCCAAAGCTAAAAAGTGCACGACAAAGAAATTCCTCAGAATCGCACTAAACGGATATAAATTGCTATAAAACGGTTCAAATTAACTACATTATGATGTTTTTAACAACTATAACGAGTAAAAACATGACCAGACAAATATTACTGGTTAAACAACGATTTGGAATGAGGCAAGTCCGATGTCCATCCTGCTTGTGACGCGCCAAGAAAAGAGAGTGTACTTCCACGTTTTCTTGTTTTATAGTGGCTGTGATTGTGCAATAGACTCCATTCAAAACGTGATGACGTACAGACACCCAGAGGAAGACGTAGGCAGTGTCGGTTTCTTCATAGCATTCACTGTCGCCTTAAAAACAGACTCCAGATCAGGGGTAAAAATTTCTGAAATCTGACCCCTGTCATGAAAAGTGCTGTAGATATTGTTCTGTACCACTCAGAGACAAAATTCCAACGGCTATAGAAACTAGAAAGTGTTTTCTATCCAATAATAACAATAATATGCATATTGTACGATCAAGAATTTAGCACGAGGCAGTTTAATTTGGAGACCCAAATATGCTAATGCAGAACAGCACCCCCTATAGTTCCAAGAATTAAACTGAAAGTAATGACTGCTGTAATTTCAATAAAACTGTACACTTTGGGATTCAATCCGAATCTCCTTATAGCACGCTTGACATTTAAGGGTAATTTCCGATTGAGCCGACATCTGGAATTTTTACCGTTAATGCGATTTCCATGAATGCGAGAACATTGCCTTTGTAAACTGCATTGTCGACAACGCTCTATGGATTGAATCCCGGGCATAGAATACAAAGGATGAAATAAACACAAATAAACAAGGCAATATAAGTCATCATGAGCCTTTATCACCAGAAACAGATTCATCTGCTCAAATAGCAAACCGTTTTGCTCTGCTCAAACAGAGATTGTGATGACACACCAAGCTGAGTGAGTGGTTTCAAATATGTGTGATGTATCGTTGAATACAACTAATCAATCATCAAGGGATGGCCACAGGGTGCTGTGGTTTTCCAAACAAATTATGAACAGGAATTCTACAGCACAAATTGCTTCTGTATGTACTGGAATCATTGTGGTTATTTGTTTTTGCCTGTCGGAAAGTATTGTAATATCGGTGTTTGGCATGGATAAGCAAACAACATATTGAATCAGGGAAGACAAAACAACCACTATCCGAAAAGCATTTGTATTGCGGACTCAATATGCTTACTGTATATTGATTCAAAATGTAGCCCGAGTCTGTTTCATTCTGACTTGGTTTTCATTGTACTGGAGCTGAACCCCCACCCATCTGTGGTCTGCGGTAGTTCCACAGCCCCAGGCACAGCTTTAGCCACACATGCTCAAAGACACATGGCTGTACAACAGTCTTTGTTACTCCCTTCTGTGTGTGTGAGAGGGAGAGAGAGTGAAGAAAGTGCCTGTATGTCTCTCTCTATTGTGTTTCTATTGTTTGTGTGCAGTGGTGGGGGGCGACATGGGGCGCCCGCACATTTTTTTTTTAAATACAACAATACAAAAATTCTGAATGTTGACATTTGCGCTATCGGTTTTCTTTCACTCATTTGCACATCACGTCAATGATATCATGTCACCGTGTGGGACTGTGGGCACCCTGATTCTAGTTTGTGAGCTAGGCAGGCTATTGCCTGGGAAGGTCTCCCACTAAGAAGTACGAGATGGGGAGGGGGGCGGGGGTAGGTTGACGTTAGGTCCCCCAACTGGATGCCCGAGGTAGGGGGAGCGGGGGAATCTATCAAATAGGGCACCTCTACCTTTGTACAGTATTAATGCAATTATCTTCTTTATAAGTGTGTTATTCTATTTCTGTATTTGTGTGATATAGGATTTGTGCAATTTAGTTTTATTTGTGTATTTTTTTGTTAGCAATAGGGTAATAGTGTAATAATTAGATTATCTTTTTTAATTTGTATTTATATACTACAATTTGTTTCTTTTTGTTTTTGTTACTTTGTCTTATTTTTGTATATATATTTATATAGTTTTAAATGTAATGATTATTTATTTGTGTTGTTCCAAATGTCTGAATAAAATTTAGTTAGTACAGAATGGTGCTTTTGGGGGGAGGGGGCACTGAAGGGGGGGTGGGTGGGGTGGGGTGGGTCAGGATGGGTGTGTGTGTGTGTGTGTGTGTGTGTGTGTGTGTGTGTGTGTGTGTGTGTGTGTGTGTGTGTGTGTGTGTGTGTGTGTGTGTGTGTGTGTGTGTGTGTGTGTGTGTGTGTGTGTGTGTTGCCACCGGGTTACCTCCAACCCACACAGCCTGACCCACCAGGGTGGTTAGTTGGACCGTACAAAATCATTCTGACCTCACCACAACCTCAGAGGACTACGGCTAGAGGGTATTGGAACTAGTTTGAGAGAAAAACAGATCAGAACTGGGAGTTAGTAAGAAAGATAAGTTAATTTAAGTTACAGCACTGCCCTCCTATTCTTTCCTCTCTTTCTTCATCAAGTACTAATCTCCCATCGCTGTGCAACAATGTCCCATCACTGTGCGACCAGATACCAATATTCTTCTTCTCTCCCTTTGATAGCCAAGCTTTGTTCGAACTCATCAAGTGCACATGTGAAAAGTACTAATGATAAAAGTGAAAATAAGAGCGGGCCTAATAAGCTTCCTTGTCTATCTCCCTGTGAGCAAACCGCTGTACAACTGTGGAATGAGGACCATTGTAGTCAAGCTATAGCCCCCATTCACAATCATTCCCTCAGGAAGACGAGGGCATTTTCTGAGAGACCTTTCAGATTTCATTATGTCCAGCATATCTTGGTTAACCATGTCCCCGTGGGGAGCATTAGTGTCATTTTACCCCGACATCGTAGGCACAGAGGGGGACACAATCGCAAACCACCCTGGGCACCAAGTTGACGCACCGTCACATACTGTACGTGAACGGAACTGAATAGGTGTAAATACAACATCTAGCCATAGCTCACCAGACCAGCGAACTTGGAGAAGCAAATTGAGTATACCTACAGTGTATATACCTCTCAGAATAGCAAGGAGGAATCAACATAGTACTCGAGGTAGGCGCTAAGGATCCGTTTGCCATTGGGCCGGTCAGTGATGTGGTTAGAGGGTTGGAAGGTAAGGAGACGCAAGTTAAGCACATTCCTTTATAAAACACACAGCATGGCTATTCAGCCAGGTCACCCGTTATACAAGCCAATATTCAAGGTCCATCCATGTCTGAGGATGTGGAAACAGGCCACTAGGGGCAACAGTGAGCGTTGTTACCTTAAAGTAGGTTTTGGTTTTGCTGGAGTGTTTTGGACAGAGATGGCAGATGGGCGTAAGCATCTGCCTCTGATCCCAAAGGTTGCAAGTCTGAATCCAGTAATCAAATGTTTTTTAGATTATTTTTTAAGCCTATCCCAAACCGTAACCCTTACTCTAACAATTTGTGAACCCCCACCTGGATTCGGTCCTATGTAGCAACATTTGAAATTGTTTTGTTTTACATTGGATAAAAGTAGAGACTCTGAGTTAGAAAATGGTATATCATACACTGCAGTTGAGGCACAATGGGAAAGTAATTCTGCTTTGAAAGTTGATAAACTTGTAACCCCACTTTTGAGAAAATGGCCCATGAATATTTGGGAGACCTACTGGAGAGCTCTTCTTTGTCTACACACAATCAGCATCATTCACATCCTCTTAAGCCTTCGCCCCACAACATCTCTTTAAGTAGTAAACAACTAAAGATTTCAAGACTAAAAGTGGTGAAAGCAGTAGAAGAATGGAGTAGCAAAAAAGTAAAATACACTTCATCTAGTCCTTTATCCTAATCTTACTTTGGTGTAGGTGATGTTTTTCTTCACTTTACCATCTCTGGTAAACACACATTATATCAAATAAAATCAAAGTTTATTTGTCATATGCACAGGATACAGAAGGTGTAAATGGTACAGTGAAATGGTTACTTGCATAGTGGAGTCTTTTGTTTAGACATGTAGCTTGCTAGCTAAACAATGAACCATAATCCAAACTCTAATGCCGCGTTCAAAACAACAGGGAACTCCCGCCCAAAGAAAACTCAGACTGGTAAAAATCGATTTGAACGGTGATCCAACTCGGAATTCCAACTCGGGAACTCGGTCCTCTTTCTAGAGCTAGCTAGCTAACAGTACGCTTTAACATGCAATTCAAACGAATTTCTAACAAAATTAGAAAAGTATAATATCTGAATATTCAGCAAGACTCTTACCCATATACAAGGATGAACTCTTCTCCCTCTGCCATGGATGCCATGGTTGTGCTTAGTTTGAAGATGTAATCCGGAGACAGGTGTTTTATACAACTGCCTTCTTTCTCCACATTTGGGAATCATCTCTCTGCTTCCACCGGGCATTCCACTGATTTCAAAACTCGCTCAACTTCTTCCATGACAACGACACCGTTTCTTCCCCAACATGGTCATCAGAAGACTCTACAATATTTGGTTAAATTAAAATGTTTTTACCTAAATCAGGGATTTCCTCATTGTCTGATTCATTTTCAGAGTCAGGGAGAGTCAGCATGGCCCTATCATCCTCCAGAAAGTAGTCCATCACAACGTTTTCCTGCTGAGCTTTGTCGATAGCACTTTTAACTTCAGGGCAGCAATGTTGAGAGCAGTAGCAAAACATTTTAAGTTCTTCATGATATCTTTCAAAAAAAGCTGTGGTAGACAGGATTATCCATACATATTTCGCAGCTTTATGTTATAACTTAATGTTATAGTATGCTACATGGTGCACCAATCCGAAATCATCTCTCGGCATGTCCAGCCCATCCATTATCTCAGCCAAGCATGGCTAGCGGGAACGTTCCTGTATTTTTCCTTTGCTAAACCAACTAGGTTCGTTATTTAACCATTTTATTCATATTTACAGATGGCATACACATTTGTTATTAAGGCACATTAAAGCTCACATGTTCCAGAAGGCAGTTCTGCCCCCAAAAATTTATTTTGATCAAAAATAAAATAGTAAGTATGTGCGACATACGCCTAGTTTCATGAAACGGGTAACATTTGGAAATTAATGACTAAACTTAAGATATCTGAGTTAGTGCCTGAACTTACCCCTAACCTTAACAATTGGGAGTTCATGTCTGAACTTGTTAGACTTCAGTTTGTGGGGGCTGTTTTGTGAGACTTCAGTGCGGCTTTTGACATTATCGATCATAGTCTGCTGTTGGCTTTACACCCCCTGCTATATTGTGGTTAACTTCTCACGAGTCACCAACCCTGATCCGGTAGCACCCCCCACCCCCCCCCCCCCACTGAGTAGCATAGCTAGCATAGCGTCACAAGTAACTTGTAGCATCTAAATATCATTAAATCACAAGTCCAAGACACCAGATGAAAGATACAGGTCTTGTGAATAAAGCCACCATTTCAGATTTTTAAAATGTTTTACAGGGAAGACACAATATGTAAATCTATTAGCTAACCACGTTAGCAAAGGACACGATTTTTTTACTCCCAACAGCTTTTTCCTGCGTCAGTAGCTATCACTAATTCGACTAAATAAAAATATATATAGCCACTAACCAAGAAACAACTTCATAAGATGACAGTCTGATAACATATTTATGGTATAGCATAGTTTTTTTTTTGAAAAATGTGCATTTTTCAGGTATAAATCACAGTTCTACATTGCAGCTGCAATCTGAAATAGTGCTGACCCAGCCAGAACAATTACAGAGACCAACGTCATATAACGAATTACTCATCTTAAAACATTTCAGAAAAATACACAGCGTACAGATATTGAAAGCCCAACATCTGGTGAATCCAAACAATATTTCAGATTTATGAAATGTTTTATAACGAAAACAAAATGTAGCGCTAAATTAGCATAGCTATACCAGGCAGATTCGGCTAGGCGCCCACGGCCAGTTCACATGCACAACAGATATGATATAACATCGTAAATTGGGTCTTACTATGGCTGATCTTTCTTCAGAATGTTGATCAAAGTGTCCTTTGTCAAGATGAGTCGTTGGTTCCGTTCAGAATTGTTCCTTTCCCACTCCATTTAGCACAGGTACTGGTCGAGTGGCACGGATCTCTCAAACGTAAATAAATTCAGACAACGGAACCCCACAAAACTCCCGAAAAAATTCAAATAATCTGATTAAACTATATTGAAAAAACATACATTACGATGATCTGGTCACATGTATCAAACAAACTTCGAGACGGAGATAGTTTTCATCCATAATGGCCGCACAACAGAAGACAATCGCAGCTACAAGTCGCACGATTTAGACAACCGGAAGTTGTCGGTCACGCCAAAGAATTAGCTCTCATTTCACGTCAGTCCCAGATAAACAAGATATTTTTCCTCTGACGTCCTCTTGACACCCAGAGGAAGGCCAATGAGGTGTGTTTCGGGTCATAGGGGGCACGACCATATATAGGCAGAGCGTTGAAGCTGGCATACACATCTTGCTTTTTTCTTCTTGGTCATGGAAAGTGCTGTCAAATGACTTCTGTATCACTCAGAGACGAAATTGAAACGGTTTTAGAAACTAGAGATTGTTTTCTTTCCAATGGTATTATTTATATGCATATAGTAAGAGCAATAATTGAATAAGAGGCAGTTTAATCTGTAGAGCAAATTATGCTAATGGGAAAATAGCACCCCCTGTATTCTCAAGAAGTTAAAGATAAACCTGTCTAACAGAAAACACAGAGGATGTTCTTTAATGGAAGCCTCTCCAACATAATCCAGGTAGAATCAGGAATTCCCCAAGGCAGCTGTCTAGGCCCATTTACTTTTTTGTAATCTTTACTAATGAATTGCCACTGGCTTTGACGAAAGCCAGAGTGTCTATGTATATGGATGACTCAACACTATACATGTTAGCTACTACAGCGACTGAAATGACTGCAACACAAAGAGTTGCAGTTAGTTTCAGAGTGGGTGGCAAGGAATAAGTTAGTCCTAAATATTCCTAAAACTAAAAGCATTGTATTTGGGACAAATCATTCACTAACCCTAAACCTCAACTAAATCTTGTAATAAATAATGTGGAAATTGAGCACGTTGAGGTGAATAAACTGTTTGGAGTTACCCTGGATTGTAAACTGTCATGGTCAAAACATATTGATACAACAGTAGCTAAGATTGGGAGAATTATGTCCATGATAAGGCGCTGCTCTACCTTCTTGACCCCACTGTCAACAAGGCAGGTCCAACAGGCCCTAGTTTTGTCGCCCCTGGACTACTGTTCAGTCGTGTGGTCAGGTGCCACATAAAAGGACTTAGGAAAATTGCAATTGGCTCAGAACAGGGTAGCACGGCTGGCCCTTGGATGTACACAGAGAGCAAATATTAACAATTTGCATGTCAATCTCTCCTGGTTCAAAGTGGAGGAGAGATTGACTTCATCACTGCTTGTATTTATGAGAGGTATTGACATGTTGAATGCACCGAGCAGTCTGTTTTAACTACTGGCGCACAGCTCGGACACCCATGCGTACCCCACAAGACATGCCACAAGAGGTCCCTTTGCAGTCCCCAAGTCCAGAACAGACTAAGGAAGATCCACAGTACTAATGTGGCAGCAGCTTGGCAGCAGCTAATGGGGATCCATAGTATATACAAATACAAACACTTTGAAATGTGATGTTTGAGAAACATGGATGAACGACTAATTCTGACGTGAGATTGTGAGAGCTAGTTGGGATATTAGAAGAGGCATTTGCCAGGGTGCAAAATATGCCCTCTGCCTTTCAGTTTTAGCCCTCAGGCCCATGGCCTTATTTTCGTTGCTGTCTGATAGAGGGGAGCTGCAGTGGAGGACATGGATAGTCAAATGGGGTCTATGAACATTCTGACAAATGAATTGTGAATTCAAGGAACATACACCTATCCAAACCTGCACTGTCAGACAGAGATTTAGTGGTAGCACTTTCTGGTACTTAACTTCAAAGAATTCCACACAATTGGTAAATACCAGCAGAAACAAAAGTATGAAATTATTGATTTCAATTGCTTGTTATTATCTCATGCCTTTTACCACCCTTTTACAAAAAATCCTTGTACTTTTTTTAGCAATTAATTTGAATCGCCTGTTGCCAGGTATAAGCAATACATTTGACTGTTCATTAACTACACTGCTCAAAAAAATAAAGGGAACACTAAAATAACACATCCTAGATCTGAATGAATGAAATATTCTTATTAAATACTTTTTTCTTTACATAGTTGAATGTGCTGACAACAAAATCACACAAAAATTATCAATGGAAATCAAATTTATCAACCCATGGAGGTCTGGATTTGGAGTCACACTCAAAATTAAAGTGGAAAACCACACTACAGGCTGATCCAACTTTGATGTAATGTCCTTAAAACAAGTCAAAATGAGGCTCAGTAGTGTGTGTGGCCTCCACGTGCCTGTATGACCTCCCTACAACACCTGGGCATGCTCCTGATGAGGTGGCGGGTGGTCTCCTGAGGGATCTCCTCCCAGACCTGGACTAAAGCACCCGCCAACTCCTGGACAGTCTGTGGTGCAACGTGGCGTTGGTGGATGGAGCGAGACATGATGTCCCAGATGTGCTCAATTGAATTCAGGTCTGGGGAACGGGCGGGCCAGTCCATAGCATCAATGCCTTCCTCTTGCAGGAACTGCTGACACACTCCAGCCACATGAGGTCTAGCATTGTCTTGCATTAGGAGGAACCCAGGGCCAACCGCACCAGCATATGGTCTCACAAGGGGTCTGAGGATCTCATCTCGATACCTAATGGCAGTCAGGCTACCTCTGGCGAGCACATGGAGGGCTGTGCGGCCCCCCAAAGAAATGCCACCCCACACCATGACTGACCCACCGCCAAACCGGTCATGCTGGAGGATGTTGCAGGCAGCAGAACGTTCTCCACGGCGTCTCCAGACTGTCACGTCTGTCACATGTGCTCAGTGTGAACCTGCTTTCATCTGTGAAGAGCACAGGGCGCCAGTGGCGAATTTGCCAATCTTGGTGTTCTCTGACAAATGCCAAACACCTGCACGGTGTTGGGCTGCACGGTGTTGGGCTGTAAGCACAACCCCCACCTGTGGACGTCGGGCCCTCATACCACCCTCATGGAGTCTGTTTCTGACCGTTTGAGCAGACACATGCACATTTGTGGCCTGCTGGAGGTCATTTTGCAGGGCTCTGGCAGTGCTCCTCCTTGCACAAAGGCGGAGGTAGCGGTCCTGCTGCTGGGTTGTTGCCCCCCTACGGCCTCCTCCACGTCTCCTGATGTACTGGCTTGTCTCCTGGTAGCGCCTCCATGCTCTGGACACTACGCTGACAGACACAGCAAACCTTCTTGCCACAGCTCGCATTGATGTGCCATCCTGGATGAGCTGCACTACCTGAGCCACTTGTGTGGGTTGTGGACTCCGTCTCATGCTACCACTAGAGTGAAAGCACCGTCAGCATTCAAAAGTGACCAAAACATCAGCCAGGAAGCATAGGAACTGAGAAGTGGTCTGTGGTCACCACCTGCAGAACCACTCCTTTATTGGAGGTGTCTTGCTAATTGCCTATAATTTCCACCTGTTGTCTATTCCATTTGCACAACAGCATGTGCAATTTATTGTCAATCAGTGTTGCTTCCTAAGTGGACAGTTTGATTTCACAGAAGTGTGATTGACTTGGAGTTACATTGTGTTGTTTAAGTGTTCCCTTTATTTTTTTGAGCAGTGTATTTATCATGATCACTCTGACCTACCCATGCCCTGGGACCTCATATACAAAACATTAAGAACACCTGTTCTTTCCATGAAAGACTGACAAGGTGAATCCAGATGAAAAGTATTGTTCTTAATATTTTGTTTTACTACAGAGGTGAATACTGTATAGTCCAAATGTAAATTGTGTTCCATAAACAATGGAATAGTCAAATATTGGATAATTGCACAGGAGAGTCCAGAGCCAACTCAATAGTGTATGATTAGCCAGCTTTAAAGTACGTTAATGCCTGATAATTTAACACTGTCAGAATGTGTGGTGCAAAGGAATAACCTTCCACATATAGGCCTACACACACACATACACTCACACTCAGGCACACTGTACTGTGCCCCCACCCCAAATTGCACACGAACACCCAAACATATCATATTCATGAACATCACCACTCCTCCTCTTGCGTGCTGACGCCTAGTACCTGAAAGCCCTGCATAAGGTCATTCCAGGAAGGGCTCGTAGCCCCATTTCCCAATGGGATACCCTACAGTGAAACAATACAAATGTTCCTTGAAAAGCCAGGGATTCTGTAATGACTGCAGTCTGGCAAGGCAATTCATTTGTACAGTCAAGAATAAACAGCCACAGTTTAGTGCAGAGACCCACCAAACTGGCAAACCTCTAGCTGTCCTAAAAAGCCTCATAGGAATGGCTTTTTTGTTGTTGTGAATTTGTTAGATTACTTGTTAGATATTGTACAGTCAGAACTAGAAGCACAAGCATTTCGCTACACTCGCATTAACATCTGCTAACCATGTGTATGTATCCAATAAAATTTGATTTGAAAATGTGATTTGATTCGATTTTTTAAATACCGCTCCAGGCAGATGGCTATCTATTAACCTATAGCTGGTCATTTTACTGCAGTGACATGAGGCTTAATTAAAGCCTGAGAGTTTGTCACTGACCTTCTGTCCAAAAACAAACCTGGTGCCAGGAGTGAAGAGACATTTGTATTTGTTTGTTAGCCCCACCACTTCATCATGAGCTAGTTCACAGCACAGTTTTTCCACAGAACCCCTTCAGCGGTCCAGACAATATTTTAAATCTTGGTTAGTGCCAGCACACCAAAAACTATCAACATCTAAGCTTTATTTGAACATGGTTTGATCTAAAATATAGAAAAAAAAGCATATCTCTAAAAAAGATGTGATGTGAGATGTGATTCATATCTTACTACAGTAATTTTCGCTTCCTGTAGTAAGATATGAATCACATCTCACAGTTTAAAAGATTTGCTATTTTTACTCTTCTTGCTCATTGAAGTGCAACTGATCTTAAGGTCTCAAGAATGCTGTCTCACAAGAGACACTTGACCTACCTCAAAGGAGCAAACATGTTTTCTCGGGCCTGCTCCAAGAGATCAAACATGTTTTCATAGACTGGTCATACCCTCTCTGCTCTCTTTGCACTAAAAGCCTTTTTCACCTAAGTAATAGTTTTTCAAGTAATCCACCCAACCCTGAAGTCACAGGTTAGAGATGATTTATGTGTTATAACGGTAGAGAAGGAAAACATCATATAGTATGTTCCTTTGCTATTATTGTCAGGGAAAAAACATTATGTCGAGAATTGAAAAGATGCCCAAGCCGCGTGACAAGTTAATCCTTTGAAACATTCCCCCCTTGCGCAGATGATAGATGCTAAATCTAACAAACCAGACTGCACACTTTTCTTGTTTTTTTTATTTACGGATAGCCAGGGTCACACTCCAAGACACAGAAATCATTTAAAAACAAGGAATGTGTGTTTAGTGAGTCCGCCAGATCAGAGGCAGTAGGGATGACCAGGGATGTTCTCTTGATACATCTTCTGTCCTGCAAAGCATGCAAAATGTAATAAGTACTTTTGGGTGTCATGAAAAATGTATGGAGTAAAAGTTACCTAATTTTCT
This sequence comes from Salvelinus alpinus, assembly GCF_045679555.1. Taxonomy (NCBI): domain Eukaryota; kingdom Metazoa; phylum Chordata; class Actinopteri; order Salmoniformes; family Salmonidae; genus Salvelinus; species Salvelinus alpinus. Next base: position 66,864,537 of record NC_092094.1, read on the forward strand.
TTAGGAATGTAGTGAAGTAAAAGTAAAAGTTACCCCCAAAAACTACTTAAGTACTTTAAACCACTGATCATATACAGTCTAGATATATGGAATAATGCACAGTACCTGCATGAGGAAAATAATATTTACAAGTAGTGTACTGGTATTATAACCTTCATTGTTATTTTATAGCTACAGTTAAATTGTAATACCATTGTAATATCATAGTCAAGGTTCAAAAACGGATATGGAGACGGTAGGGATGAATTAAAATTCAAAAGGGACAACACTTTTGTAACGATCTTCTTCATCTGAGGAACAGGAAAGATCGGACCAAAACGCAGCGTGGTAAGTGTCCATGTTAATTTATTATAACTGAACATGAAAATACAAAATAACAAAGTGAATGTAAGAAACGAAAATCGAAACAGTCCTGAAAGGTGCAAACACAAAACAGGACACAACTACCCACAAACCACAGGTGGGAAAAGGCTACCTAAGTATGGTTCTCAATCAGAGACAACGATAGACAGCTGCCTCTGATTGGGAACCATACCAGGCCAAACACATAGAAATAGAAAACATAGAAAAAACACAGAATGCCCACCCCAACTCACGCCCTGACCAAACCAAAATAGAGACATAAAAAAGGAACTAAGGTCAGGGCGTGACAACTTTGCCCATGTTGTTTTATCTACAGTGCCTGCTACCATTAAATACTTCAAAACCTCATCAGGGGTCCTTTCAGAGAATACACTTTTGAACAGTCATGTAACTGACAATTTAGTAATTGAATTATTGTTGGAATATTCCTTAATCTGTAAAATGTTACTGTGTAGACAGAATCAAGGTTTGCACACACAGTACTATTCCTTTCTTTGCAATGTAGAAGGGATTGTAGCTTACTTTTATTATGAGTACGTGGGGAAGTTGGAAAGAGTTTACATTCCCTAATTGCATCTGCACTGTACCCAATACCCTAGTTTCAGACACCTAATTATCATTACACCTCTGAAGACTCTAGCCACTTCCACACCAGTTTGAACAACTTAAGTGTTTTATCTCTGAACACTCAGAAGTCGGTTCCTCCCTCGACTGTAGGATAAGGGGAACATTACATTACATTACATTACACTTAGGTGTAAAACTATAGTTTTGGCAAGTCGGTTAAGACATCTACTTTGTGCATGACACAAGTAATTTTTTCCCACAATTGTTACAGACAGATTATTTCACTTATAATTCACTGTATCACAATTCCAGTGGGTCAGAAGTTTACACACACTAAGTTGACTGTGCCTTTAAACAGCTTGGAAAATCCCAGAAAAAGATGTCATGCTTTAGAAGCTTCTGATAGGCTAATTGACATCATTTGAGTCAATTAGAGGTGTACCTGTGGATGAATTTCAAGGCCTACCTTCAAACTCAGTGCCTCTTTGCTTGATATCATGGGAAAATCAAAATAAATCAGCCAAGACCTGAGATTTCATTTTTTTAGACCTCCACAAGTCTGGTTCATCAGTAATTTCCAAACGCCTGAAGGTACCATGTTCATCTGTACAAACAATAGTATGCAAGTATAAACACCGTGGGACCACACAGCTGTCATACCACTCAGGAAGGAGACATGTTCTGTCTCCTAGAGATGAACGTACTTTAGTGCGAAAGTGCAAATCAATCCCAGAACAACAACAAAGGACCTTGTCAAGAAGCTGGAGGAAACAGGTACAAGAGAATCTATATCCACGGTAAAACGAGTCCTATATTGACATAACCTGAAAGGCCGCTCAGCAAAGAAGAAGCCACTGCTCCAAAACCGCCATAAAAAAGCCAGACTATGGTTTGCAACTGCACATGGGGACAAAGATCTGACTTTTTTGAGAAATGTCCACTGGTCTGATGAAACAAAATAGAACTGTTTGGCCATAATGACCATCGTTATGTTTGGAGGAAAAAGGGGGAGGCTTGCAAGCTGAAGAATACCATCCCAACTGTAAAACACGGGTGTGGCAGCATCATGTTGTGGGGGTGCTTTGCTGCATCATGTTGTGGGGGGGGGGGGGAAATATGTGGATATATTGAAGCAACATCTCAAGACATCAGTCAGGAAGTTAAAGCTTGGTTGCAAATGGGTCTTCCAAATGGACAATGACCCCAAGCATACTTCCAAAGTTGTGGCAAAATGGCTTAAGGACAACAAAGTCAAGGTATTGGAGTGGCCATCACAAAGCCCTGACCTCAATCCTATAGAACATTTGTGGGCAGAACTGAAAAAGCATGTGCGAGCAGGGAGCAATACAAAACTGACTCAATTACACCAGCTCTGTCAGGAGGAATGGGCCAAAATTCACCCAACTTATTGTGGGAAGCTTGTGGAAGGCTACCCGGAACAAGTTAAACAATTTAAAGGCAATGCTACCAAATCGTAATGGAGTGTATGTACACTTCTGACCCACTGGGAATGTGATGAAAGAAATAAAATCTGAAATAAATCATTCTCTCTACTATTATTCAGACATTTCACATTCTTAAAACGAAGTGGTGATCCTAACTGACCTAAAACAGGGATTTTTTTCCCTAGAATTAAATGTCAGGAATTGTGAAACTGAGTTTAAATGTATTTGGCTAAGGTGTATGTAAACTTCTGACTTCAACTGTGTGTGTATTCTGTGTTATTATTTAGTTAGCTAGTAAATCAATTATTAAACCAATTTGTGTAGTACTGAATAATGCGCAAGGATGGGGTTTTTGCAGATCCAAAAAGGTTACGACTGTTCAGAATAATGATTTGATGTCGTAATGATTATTAAGATGACTGTTTATCGATGAAATAGGTAAATAACTTATACAGTGCCTGGCAAAATTATTCATCCCCCTAGGCGTTTTTCCTATTTTGTTGCATTACAACCTGTAATTTAACCAGTTTGGGACAACCCCCCCCTTTCTCAATTTCCGCCTGAAAACATACCCTAATCTAACTGCTTGTAGCTCAGGCCTAGAAGGAAGGATATGCATATTCTTGGTATCATTTGAAAGGAAACATTCTGAAGTTTGTGTAAATGTGAATTGAATGTAGGAGAATATAACACAATAGATCTGGTAGAAGAAAATACAAGGAAATCAACAGACGTTTTTTGTTCTTTTACTGTTGTTGCATCTTTAAAAATCAACAAGAAAGGCCAAACATTCAGTTATGATACTGGGGATCATTTCAAATCAGAACATAAGTAGGCAACAGTATTTGACCAAAGTTTCAGATGGATACCTTCAGGAATGAGTGAGGTACATGCCATTGAGCAGTATTTGACCAAAGTTTCAGATGGATACCTTCAGGAATGAGTGAGGTACATGCCATTGAGCATGTACCTCAAAGACATAGTTGTCTTTGCTGTCTTTGTATCTAAGATAATTGTGTAGTTTAGAGTAATTATCGAGGTTAGCTAGCCAGCTATTTTCGTCCGCCGCGCCGCCGTTCTCCTACCTAGTCAACACTGCTAGCTAGCCAGCTAGCCAACTTCTACCGAATAGCAGCACTGTAGAAACTATTACATTACAACGGAACGACTTGATTAGTGCAGTGTTAGCTAGCTACATAGTTGTCTTTGCTGTCTTTGTATCCAAGATAATTGTGTAGTTTAGAGTAATTATCGAGGTTATCGAGGTTACCTAGCCAGTTATCGAGGTTACCTAGCCAGCTACACTTTCAAACAAAGTCAACAACGCAGCCACTGCTAGCTAGCCTACTTCACCGCCAGCAGTACTGTATCATTTTAGTCAATAAGATTTTTTGCAACGTAAGCTTAACTTTCTGAACATTCGAGACGTGTAGTCCACTTGTCATTCCAATCTCCTTTGCATTAGCGTAGCCTCTTCTGTAGCCTGTCAACTATGTGTCTGTCTATCCCTCTTCTCTCCTCTCTGCACAGACCATACAAACGCTTCACACCGCGTGGCCGCTGCCACTCTAACCTGGTGGTCCCAGCGCGCACGACCCACGTGGAGTTCCAGGTCTCCGGCAGCCTCTGGAACTGCCGATCTGCGGCCAACAAGGCAGAGTTCATCTCAGCCTATGCTTCCCTCCAGTCCCTCGACTTCTTGGCACTGACGGAAACATGGATTACCACAGATAACACTGCTACTCCTACTGCTCTCTCCTCGTCTGCCCACGTGTTCTCGCACACCCCGAGAGTTTCTGGTCAGCGGGGTGGTGGCACTGGGATCCTCATCTCTCCCAAGTGGACATTCTCTCTTTCTCCCCTGACCCATCTGTCTATTGCCTCCTTTGAATTCCATGCTGTCACAGTTACCAGCCCTTTCAAGCTTAACATCCTTATCATTTATCGCCCTCCAGGTTCCCTTGGAGAGTTAATCAATGAGCTTGACGCCTTGATAAGTTCCTTTCCTGAGGATGGCTCACTTCTCACAGTTCTGGGTGACTTTAACCTCCCCACGTCTACCTTTGACTCATTCCTCTCTGCCTCCTTCTTTCCACTCCTCTCCTCTTTTGACCTCACCCTCTCACCTTCCCCCCCTACTCACAAGGCAGGCAATACGCTTGACCTCATCTTTACTAGATGCTGTTCTTCCACTAATCTCATTGCAACTCCCCTCCAAGTCTCCGACCACTACCTTGTATCCTTTTCCCTCTCGCTCTCATCCAACACTTCCCACACTGCCCCTACTCGGATGGTATCGCGCCGTCCCAACCTTCGCTCTCTCTCCCCCGCTACTCTCTCCTCTTCCATCCTATCATCTCTTCCCTCTGCTCAAACCTTCTCCAACCTATCTCCTGATTCTGCCTCCTCAACCCTCCTCTCCTCCCTTTCTGCATCCTTTGACTCTCTATGTCCCCTATCCTCCAGGCCGGCTCGGTCCTCCCCTCCTGCTCCGTGGCTCGACGACTCACTGCGAGCTCACAGAACAGGGCTCCGGGCAGCCGAGCGGAAATGGAGGAAAACTCGCCTCCCTGCGGACCTGGCATCCTTTCACTCCCTCCTCTCTACATTCTCCTCTTCTGTCTCTGCTGCTAAAGCCACTTTCTACCACTCTAAATTCCAAGCATCTGCCTCTAACCCTAGGAAGCTCTTTGCCACCTTCTCCTCCCTCCTGAATCCTCCTCCCCCTCCCCCCCTCCTCCCTCTCTGCGGATGACTTCGTCAACCATTTTGAAAAGAAGGTCGACGACATCCGATCCTCGTTTACTAAGTCAAACGACACCGCTGGTTCTGCTCACACTGCCCTACCCTGTGCTTTGACCTCTTTCTCCCCTCTCTCTCCAGATGAAATCTTGCGTCTTGTGACGGCCGGCCGCCCAACAACCTGCCCGCTTGACCCTATCCCCTCCTCTCTTCTCCAGACCATTTCCGGAGACCTTCTCCCTTACCTCACCTCGCTCATCAACTCATCCTTGACCGCTGGCTACGTCCCTTCCGTCTTCAAGAGAGCGAGAGTTGCACCTCTTCTGAAAAAACCTACACTCGATCCCTCCAATGTCAACAACTACAGACCAGTATCCCTTCTTTCTTTTCTCTCCAAAACTCTTGAACGTGCCGTCCTTGGCCAGCTCTCCTGCTATCTCTCTCAGAATGACCTTCTTGATCCAAATCAGTCAGGTTTCAAGACTAGTCATTCAACTGAGACTGCTCTTCTCTGTGTCACGGAGGCGCTCCGCACTGCTAAAGCTAACTCTCTCCCCTCTGCTCTCATCCTTCTAGACCTATCGGCTGCCTTTGATACTGTGAACCATCAGATCCTCCTCTCCACCCTCTCCGAGTTGGGCATCTCCGGCGCGGCCCACGCTTGGATTGCGTCCTACCTGACAGGTCGCTCCTACCAGGTGGCGTGGCGAGAATCTGTCTCCGCACCACGTGCTCTCACCACTGGTGTCCCCCAGGGCTCTGTTCTAGGCCCTCTCCTATTCTCGCTATACACCAAGTCACTTGGCTCTGTCACATCCTCACATGGTCTCTCCTATCATTGCTATGCAGACGACACACAATTAATCTTCTCCTTTCCCCCTTCTGATAACCAGGTGGCGAATCGCATCTCTGCATGTCTGGCAGACATATCAGTGTGGATGACGGATCACCACCTCAAGCTGAACCTCGGCAAGACGGAGCTGCTCTTCCTCCCGGGGAAGGACTGCCCGTTCCATGATCTCGCCATCACGGTTGACAACTCCATTGTGTCCTCCTCCCAGAGTGCTAAGAACCTTGGCGTGATCCTGGACAACACCCTGTCGTTCTCAACTAACATCAAGGCGGTGACCCGTTCCTGTAGGTTCATGCTCTACAACATTCGCAGAGTACGACCCTGCCTCACACAGGAAGCGGCGCAGGTCCTAATCCAGGCACTTGTCATCTCCCGTCTGGATTACTGCAACTCGCTGTTGGCTGGGCTCCCTGCCTGTGCCATTAAACCCCTACAACTCATCCAGAACGCCGCAGCCCGTCTGGTGTTCAACCTTCCCAAGTTCTCTCACGTCACCCCGCTCCTCCGCTCTCTCCACTGGCTTCCAGTTGAAGCTCGCATCCGCTACAAGACCATGGTGCTTGCCTACGGAGCTGTGAGGGGAACGGCACCTCCGTACCTTCGGGCTCTGATCAGGCCCTACACCCAAACAAGGGCACTGCGTTCATCCACCTCTGGCCTGCTCGCCTCCCTACCTCTGAGGAAGTACAGTTCCCGCTCAGCCCAGTCAAAACTGTTCGCTGCTCTGGCACCCCAATGGTGGAACAAACTCCCTCACGACGCCAGGTCAGCGGAGTCAATCACCACCTTCCGGAGACACCTGAAACCCCACCTCTTTAAGGAATACCTAGGATAGGATAAAGTAATCCTTCTAACCCCCCCCCTCCCCCTTAAAAGAGTTAGATGCACTATTGTAAAGTGGTTGTTCCACTGGATATCATAAGGTGAATGCACCAATTTGTAAGTCGCTCTGGATAAGAGCGTCTGCTAAATGACTTAAATGTAAATGTAAATGTCAGTCAACCAGGTGTCCCTCACAAGTTTCCCAAATGTACCCAAGTGGCCGAATTGGTACAATGATACAATGATACAAATAACTATATACAAAATACAAAACAATTATTCTAACATACCCCAAAAAATATATATTTGAAAAATTCAATAAAAAAATAAAAAAATAAAGACACAGACACACAGACACATATTATATACACAATTAGTGCCTATGGTGAGGTTGTCCATTCCATTTTAGATATAAAATACATGTAAACAATTAGGTAATAATTATAAAGACACACAGACATAGACACATATTATAGACACACAGACATACACCCACAATGTAGAGCAATATGTACTTTCTACATTTCAATATACTTGTGTACTTTATATTTCATGTCCTAGTCCTATTTTTATATAAGGCAAATAAAATACAAATATCTCAAACAACTCAAATGAATAATATTTGATATTATTAATTTCAAACAACGTTACTTACCGATCCAAAACTGCGTCTTCCCCGTAGAGGAACATCTCCTCAAATTCAGAATCAAAAGATTGATTAGACTCACTAGATTCATTTTGGTGTTCACTTCCACTATCTCTATCTATTTCGTCAATTATATCGTGTAGGTCCGTGTACTTGGTCTTCGTCTTCGATTTGACTGATTTATTTGCCATTATTATGTCTTGAAAATGCTCTAAAATAAACTGTTGCGGTGCGTAAATGGCATGGCTGCTTCTTGTAGAATTTTCAATGGCGAATGGCTGTGTGTACGCATGAGTTTAGGACAAAGGATATTCTTCCCGGGTCCAACCATTACATGTTCCCATTTACCTCAGTTCATTGGCTATCTATCCAGCTAGATTTCAAGAAGATCAGTGGTCATTGGTCCGAAATACAGTCAATCAACGAAGGACAGGTCATTTGATTGGCGCGTAATGAGGTCGTTGTTTGGTGTGTTCAAATCAGTTCCTTTCGGTCAATATGTCCCGGGAAAAGAACCATGATGTTTGGTTGTTTTACTAACAAACAGAGGATTGTAATGAAACCGAACATGACTGGATAAACGTCCGTTTAGAGTGAGTAATTACAATGAATGTTACGTCCAAAGTTGAAGGACGCTGAATTTTCCACACAAGCCGTTTACAAAATGTTTTGTGTTAGGCTATAAAAATTGATTATATCGAACAAAACGCCACTTGATTGTTTCGTCGTGACCTTTAGGATTGCCAAAAGAAGAAAATTTCCTAAGGTAATTGATGAATATTATTGCAATTTCTGACTTTCGTGACTAATCTACTTCGCTGTAACTGTACCTAATGTGTTGTTTACTGATCGATAATCGCTTTTGCAGTGAAGCTTTTCGAAATCGGACATGGTGGCTAGATTAACAAGAGGTATAGCTTTGATTTGGTGTATAACACTTCTGATTTAATTGAAGTTAAATATTTATAATAATGTCATTTCGCCAATTTTTGTGAAACGTTCCGCTAGCGGAACCCCGGAGCCAGACAGGTTAAATAGATATTGGGGGGGATTTCATGTAATAGACATACACAAAATAGTCCAAATTGGTGAAGTGAAATGAAAAAAATTACTTTCAATTTTTTTTACATGTATTATTAAAATGGAAAAGTGGTGCGTGCGTATGTATTCACCCCTTTTGCTATGAAGCCCCTAAATAAGATCTGGTGGAACCAATTACCTTCAGAAGTCACATAATTAGTTAGATTGCACACAGGTGGACTTTTTAAGTGTCACATGATCTGTCACATGATCTCAGTATATATACACCTGTTCTGAAAGGCCCCAGAGTCTGCAACACCACTAAGCAAGGGGCACCACCAAGCAAGCGGCACCATGAAGACCAAGGAGCTCTCCAAACAGGTCAGGGACAAAGTTGTGGAGAAGTACAGATCGGGTTTGGGTTATAAAAAAATATCAGAAACTTTGAACATCCCACGGAGCACCAAATCCATTATTAAAAAATGTAAAGATTTATGGCACCGTAACAAACCTGCCAAGAGAGGGAATATGGCACCAGAACTCACGGACCAGGCAAGGAGGGCATTAATCTGAGAGGCAACAAAGAGACCAAAGATAACCCTGAATGAGCTGCAAAGCTCCACAGCGGAGATCGGAATATCTGTCCATAGGACCGCTTTAAGCCGAACACTCCACAGAGCTGGGCTTTACGGAAGAGTGGCCAGAAAAAAGTAAGTGCTTCAAGAAAAAAATAAGCAAACACATTTGGTGTTCGCCAAAACCAATGTGGGAGACTCCCCAAACATATGAAGAACTCTGGTCAGATGAGACTAAAATGTAGCTTTTTGGCCATCAAGGAAAACGCTATGGCTGGCGCAAACCCAACACCTCTCATCACCCCGAGAACAACATCCCCATGTTTTTCATCAGCAGGAACTGGAAAACTGGTCAGAATTGAGGAAAAGATGGATGGCGCTAAATACAGGGACATTCTTGAAGGAAACCTGTTTCAGTGTTCCAGAGATTTGAGACTGGGACGGAGGTTCACCTTCCAGCGGGACAATGACCATAAGCATACTGCTAAAGCAACACTTGAGTTTAAGGGGAAACATTTAAATGTCTTGGAATGGCCTAGTCAAAGCCCAGACCTCAATCCAATTGAGAATCTGTGGTATGACATAAAGATTGCTGTACACCAGTGGAACCCATTCAACTTGAAGGAGCTGGAGCAGTTTTTCCTTGAAGAATGGGCAAAATTCCCAGTGGCTAGATGTGCCAAGCTTATAGAGACATACCCCAAGAGACTTGCAGCTGTAATTGCTGTAACAGGTGGCTCTACAAAGTATTGACCTTGGGGGGTGAAAAGTTATGCACGCTCAAGTTTTCAGTTTTTTTGTCTTATTTCTTGTTTCACAAGAAAAAATATTTTGCGTCTTCAAAGTGGTAGGGATGTTGTGTAAATCAAATGATACAAACCCCCCCAAAATCTATTTTAATTCCAGATAGTACGGCAACAGAATAGGAAAAATGCCAACAGAATAGGAAAAATGCCAAAGGGGGTGAATACTTTCGCAAGCCACTGTATATGCCATCGTGTGCTGGACAAGTAACTTAGTGGAGCAAAACATACTGTACATAAGCTTGACAAAATCAACAAGAAAGCCAGTGCTAGAATCGGCTGCCGTCTGGAATCAATGCATGACATATTCACTAAAATGCTGCTTCTTAAGCCACACCTGATCATTGACAATGACACACACCTTAATAGAGACCTGGAGCTGCTCCAGCAGCAGGTTCATCATGCCTAGAAGCTCCACAGAGAGGTTTAGATGGTCGTTCTTACACACAGTCATGGGGCTTTTTATCAAATGTGATGATTTATAATTACTTCTTGATATGAATGTTATTGTTGCTTGTATACCCACAGTAGGATAGACAACAGCATTTCTTACCTTTAAAAAAAGGTACTAAAATGCAGGTGTCTAAATATATATATATATATACTGTATATATAATATTTTTATTGTGTGTATGTCCTTGTCTTGCCCTTGTTGTCATTGATGATGCTAGAGGTGATAAAACAATTTCCCAAGTTGGAATCAATAAGGTAATACGCTTCTCTCTAATCTGGTCATCTCAGTCGGCATAGTGCTGTATGCAGAGTAATGTTCAAATTCCAGTCAATCCAAACTTGGACTTTTTAAACTTCTGACACAGCTACTTTCATGACTTCTAATTGGAAATACGTAGAGTATAACCTTACACTCATGCAGCTGAGTCACACATCCATGGAAGCTGTGTCAGAGTGACTATGTCCTCATTTGACACTACACTACAGTGCCATTCATATCGTACTGGTAGAAGTACAAAATATTATTTACACTGAATAAAAATATAAACATGGTTCCATGTTTCATGAGCTGAAATAAGATCACATTAATGTTCTCACAAAAAGCTTATTTCTCTAAAATGTTGTACACAAATTTGTTTACAACCCTGTTATTGAGCATTTCTCCTTTGCCAAGATTATCCATCCAGCTGACAGATGTGGCATATCAAGAAGCTGATTAAACAGCTGTTGCAAAATAATTTAATGTTAATTTCTCTACCATAAGCCGCCTTCAACGTCATTTTAGGGAATTTGGTAGTACTTCCAAACGGCCTCACAACCACAGATCACATGTAACCACGCCAGCCCTGAACCTCCACATCCAGCTTCTTCACCTGCAGGATTGTCTGAGACCATTCACCCGACAGCTGATGAAACTGGGTTTGCACAACCTTTGAATTTCTGCATAAACTGTCAGAAACCGCCACAGGGAAGCTCATCTGCGTGCTCATCGTCCTCAACAAGGTCTTAACATGCATGGAGTTCGGCGTCGTAACCGACTTCAGTGGGCAAATGCTCACCTTCGATGGCCACTGGCACGCTGGAGAAAATGTGTTCTTCACGGATGAATCCGGATTTCAACTGTACCGGGCAGATGGCAGACATGGCGTCATGTGTGTCGAGCGGTTGGGGTTATGGTATGGGCAGGCATAAACTACAGACAATGAATACAATTGCATATTATCGATAGCAATTTGAATGCACAGAGACACTGTGACGAGATCCTGAGGCCCATTATCATACCATTCATCCCGCCACCATCACCTCACGTTTCAGCATGATAATGCATAGCCCCATGTCGCAAGGATCTGTACACATTTCCTGGAAGATTAAAATGTCCCAGTTATTCCATGGCATGCATACTCACCAGAAATGTCACTGATTGAGCATGTTTGGGATGCTCTGGATCTTCGTGTACGACAGCGTGTTCCAGTTCCCACAAATATCAAGCAACTTTGTACCACCATTGACAACATTCCACAGGCCTCACAGCCAGATCAACTCTATGCGAAGGAGATGTGTCGCGCTGCATGAGGCAAATGATGTTCTCCACCAGATACTGACTGGTTTTCTGATCCACACCCCTAATTTTTTTTTAAGGTATCTGTGATCAACAGCATATCTGTATTTCCAGTCATATGGAATTTGTAGATTAGGGCTTAATTAACTGATTTCATTTTATGAACTGAAACTCAGTAAAATCTTTGCAAATGTTGCATGTTGCGTTTATATTTTTGTTTAGTGTAATATTCTCCTCAACTAACGAAACAAGCTTTCATTCCCATTGACATCATTCACATAAGCATATAAAAAATAGAGGTTTGTCAGACTAATTCACACGTTTCCAAAAGACCAATGTAATCGTCTGGTAACCATACATTGTTTGCTGACTATTTGGACAGGCAAATGATCATGAGCGAAATAGAAAGATAATAATTATGGTTCCTCGCTTCACGTTTTGGATAGAACATGGTAGAGCTAAGTGGAGCACAGGAAATTGCATCTCTGTCTCTCCTCCATATGATTTGAATGGCTGTGCTTTAACACATGCATGCCACTCACTTCTAATGGAATGACAATGACATGTTGGACTAAGTAGATAAACAGTATGACTGGTGTCACGCAATCCAGCAGCTAAAAGACACACAATCGAAAAAGAGTTTACAAGCTCCAAACAAATGTGAATTATTTCATCACATTTTAGCAATCCTCCATGTCCTAAATCGGATATCCAAATATGAAACAGTTCACACCAGAGCTTCTTGTGACGAACTCTATCAAATGTCATCCCATATGTATGACTGTCTGCTCTATCTAAGCCCAACGATTGGCATTTCAATCAAGATTCACTGTTTGTTCACAAGCTTTGCATTCAACACCCTGTACCCAGCAGTCAGGGTTTCTGGTTAATATTCTGTTGTGGGGGCTAATGTCCCTACAATGAAACAGCACTCTGGAACAATATGTTCTGGTGGCTGAGCAGGAGCCAGAGCCCAAGCCTTGTCACACTGCCCAGACACCCATGACACAATTTAATTAAAAGTGGAGGAATGTATTATGACACTAATGTCCTTTTCATTGCCGATTCCCGACGAGTGAAAATCAATAAGGGTTGCCAAGAGTAGCTCTGCATAGAACTTGCCCCTGCTGGAAAACGTGTGGTGAGACGACATTTGCCCCAGTACTTTTCAATCTTTCAAAGCAGCAGCACCGAACGTGTTTACCAGACATATTAATTCGTTCACGTCATAGAAACCAGGCGTTTCTCATTGGACAAGATGAGTTAGTACCTCCCCCAATTTCATCCTGTTTGCCTTCATTTTGTCTAGTGAATACAACCCTGTCCCTGGGATATCAAGTGTTAATATCACATGCACAAGTACAGTGAAATGCCTTTCTTGCAAACTCAAAACCCAACAATGCAATAATCAATAACAATGTCTTACTAGAAAAAAACATGAGAAATAAGAATAGGAAATATGAAATACACAATTAAGTAAGTAAGCAAACTATATACAGGAATATTAAGTCAGATCCAATACCACATTTACATGTGCAGGGATACTGGAGTGATGGAGGTAGATACAGTGGGGAGAACAAGTATTTGATACACTGCCGATTTTGCAGGTTTTCCTACTTACAAAGCATGTAGAGGTCTGTAATTTTTATCATAGGTACACTTCAACTGTGAGAAACGGAATCTAAAACAAAAATCCAAAAAATCACATTGTATGATTTTTAAGTAATTAATTTGCATTTTATTGCATGACATAAGTATTTGATCACCTACCAACCAGTAAGAATTCCGGCTCTCACAGACCTGTTAGTTTTTCTTTAACAAGCCCTCCTGTTCTCCACTCATTACCTGTATTAACTGCACCTGTTTGAACTCGTTACCTGTATAAAAGACACCTGTCCACACACTCAATCAAACAGACTCCAACCTCTCCACAATGGCACAGAGAGCTGTGTAAGGACATCAGGGATAAATTGTAGACCTGCACAAGACTGGGATGGGCTACAAGACAATAGGCAAGCAGCTTGGTGAGAAGGCAACAACTGTTGGCGCAATTATTAGAAAATGGAAGAAGTTCAAGATGACGGTCAATCACCCTCTGTCTGGGGCTCCATGCAAGATCTCACCTCATGGGGCATCAATGATCATGAGGAAGGTGAGGGATCAGCCCAGAACTACAGGGCAGGACCTGGTCAATGACCTGAAGAGAGCTGGGACCACAGTCTCAAAGAAAACCATTAGTAACACACTACGCCGTCATGGATTAAAATCCCGCAGCGCACGCAAGGTCCCCCTGCTCAAGCCAGCGCATGTCCAGGCCCGTCTGAAGTTTGCCAATGACCATCTGGATGATCCAGAGGAGGAATGGCAGAAGGTCATGTGGTCTGATGAGACAAAAATAGAGCTTTTTGGTCTAAACTCCACTCGCCGTGTTTGGAGGAAGAAGAAGGATGAGTACAACCCCAAGAACACCATCCCAACCGTGAAGCATGGAGGTGGAAACATCATTCTTTGGGAATGCTTTTCTGCAAAGGGGACAGGACGACTGCACCGTATTGAGGGGAGGATGGATGGGGCCATGTATCGCGAGATCTTGGCCAACAACCTCATTTCCTCAGTAAGAGCATTGAAGATGGGTCGTGGCTGGGTCTTCCAGCATGACAACGACCCAAAACACACAGCCAGGGCAACTAAGGAGTGGCTCCGTAAGAAGCATCTCAAGGTCCTGGAGTGGCCTAGCCAGTCTCCAGACCTGAACCCAATTGAACATCTTTGGAGGGAGCTGAAAGTCCGTATTGCCCAGCGACAGCCCCGAAACCTGAAGGATCTTTAGAAAGTCTGTATGGAGGAGTGGGCCAAAATCCCTGCTGCAGTGTGTGCAAACCTGGTCAAGAACTACAGGAAACGTATGATCTCTGTAATTGCAAACAAAGGTTTCTGTACCAAAAATTAAGTTCTGCTTTTCTGATGTATCAAATACTTACTTAAAAAGTATACAATGTGATTTTCCTGATTTTTGTTTTAGATTCTGTCTCTCACAGTTGAAATGTACCTATGATAAAAATTACAGACCTCTACATGCTTTGTAAGTAGGAAAACCTGCAAAATCGGCAGTGTATCAAATACTTGTTCTCCTCACTGTATGTATAGAGATAAGGTGACAAGGCAACAGAATATAAGTTAAACAGAGTGATTGTTTGTCATATCAAATTTTATTGGTCACATACACATGGTTAGTTGATGTTATTGCGAGTGTAGCGAAATGCTTGTGCTTCTAGTTACGACAGTGCAGCGATATCGTCACGACGTCCGACAAAGTCGGTCCCTCTCCTTGTTCGGGTGGCGTTCGGCGGTCGACGTCACCGGCCTTCTAGCCACCGCCGATCCACTTTTCATTTTCCATTTGTTTTGTCTTTGTCTTACACACCTGGTTTCACTCACCCAATTACTTGTTTATTATTTAACCCTCTGTTCCCCGATGTTTGTTTGTGAGTGATTGTTCGTTGTACATCGGTCCGTTATTGTGGGCTCGCTATATTGCTTTGTATTTTGTATAGTTTGAGTAAAGGACGTTGATTACTCATATCTGCTGTCCTGCGCCTGACTCTCTACACCAGCTACACACAGGACCATTACAAATATCTAACATGTAATCTAACAATTCCACAACAACTACCTAATACACATAAATCTAAGTAAATGAATGGAAAAATAAGATATGGATGAGCCATGACAGAGCGGCATAGGCAAGATGCAATAGATGGTTTAAAATACAGTATATACATATGAGATGACATGTGAACATTATCAAAGTGGCTTTATTAAAGTGGCTAGTGATCTATTTATTAAACTGGCCAATGATTTCAAGTATGTGTGTAGGCAGCAGCTTCACTGTTAGTGATGGCTGTTTAACAGTCTGATGGCCTTGAGATAGAAGATGTTTTTCAGTCTCACGGTCCCAGATTTGATGCACCTGTACTGACCTCGCCTTCTGGATGGTAGCGGGGTGAACAGGCAGTTGCTCGGGTGGTTGTTGTCCTTGATCTTTTTAGCCTTCCATTGACATCGGGCGTTGTAGATGTCCTGGAGGGGAGGTAGTTTTCCCCCGGTGATGCGTTGTGCAGACTGCACCACCCTTTGGAGAGCCTTGCAGTTGTGTGCGGTGCAGTTGCCGTACCAGGCGGTAATACAGCCCAACAGGATGCTCTCAATTGTGCCTCTGTTAAAGCTTGTGAGGGTTTTAGTTGACAAGCCAAATTTCTTCAGCCTCTTGAGGCGCTGTTGCGCCTTCTTCACCACACTATCTGTGTGGGTGGACCATTTCATTTTATCTGTGATGTGTACGCTGAGGAACATAAAACTCTCCACCGTCTCCACTGCTGTCCCGTCGATGTGGATAGGGGGATGCTCGATCGTCGCCGATGTCTTACACACGTCAGCCACGGAGAAGGAGAGCCGAAAGTCCTTGGTAGCGGGCCGCATCGGTTGCACTGTATTATCCTCCAAGCGGGCAAAGAAGGTGTTTAGTTTGTCTGGAAGCGAGACGTTAGTGTCCGTGACGTGGCTGGTTTTCCTTTTGCAGTCCGTGATTGTCTGTAGACCCTGCCACATACGTCTCGTGTCTGAGCCATTGAATTGCGACACTTTTTCTCTATACTGACATTTCGCTTGATTGTCTTGCAGAGGTAATAACTACACAGTTTGTATTCGGCCACATTCCCAGTCACCTTTCCATGGTTAAATGCAAATGAATTACTTAAAAATCATACAATGTGATTTTCTGGATTTTTGTTTTAGATTCCGTCTCTCACAGTTGAAGTGTACCTATGATAAAAATTACAGACCTCTACATGCTTTGTAAGTAGGAAAACCTGCAAAATCGGCAGTGTATCAAATAATTGTTCTCCCCATTGTCAGCCCTGTTATAGTAGTTCCCTAAACTACAGCGTTTGTTGTCCATTGAATTTGTTGTCTCTGGCTCTTTTATCAGATTCAGAATGAATAATAACAAGGTTAGTGCTAGTTTGAAATTGTTTGATCCACCTTAGACCAGGAGTGTTTGCAATTAATATGACCCAACAAGAAAAACTCCAGCCCTTTAGTCATAGCACAGTAATCTACAATAATACTATTTTGTCATAGTCTACGAATAGGCCCCAGAGTTTTACCTGACCAGGTCATGAGATCGGGAAAACTCCAGGCCCCAGAAAAGACACATACTAATTTTGCCACACCACTTTTTAAGCTGTGGTACCACCTCTGATATCCCCTGAAACCAAATAACGAATGAGGTTACTTCATTTGGCATAGTCGTAAAATGTCAGTTCTCCTAAAAGTGTCACTAATGCTTGTCAAGAGTCTTCAGTTGTGCGTTACTGTATCACGGAGCAGACCACATTATGCCAATTATGACTAAATCAGTTCTAAGATGGTATAATGAAAAGAGGTTTTAGCAAATTGAGTTTTTTTGACAGTCAAGCCAAGTCAAAGCATGGACATGACTTAGAGAAATTACAGTTCTCTGCATAATATGTAATGCTTTTCTTTCAATACTGTGGTTGTTTACCCAGGCTTGGAGCAATAACCCGGACAGCCCTTTCTAAATTGAGCAGATGGAACATTCAACACTTGCTTTTTCGCCACTAGCTATGGAAAAAAAACATATTACACAATTTATCTTGAACACCGTTTCCGGCACGCAATTATCTCACCGCGACAGAAGTATTGTCAAAGACTAAATGATTTCTAAATTGTATTCTCGTGGACGTGGGAGCATTCATCGTGTTTAAATGATTTCTCCCTCCTTCTCGTTCTGCCTCTAAAGAATATTCTGAAGGAGTGGCAGCCTTTTAAAGTTTTGTCTCCTTGATTTTCTCTACGGTTTTGAGCAATTTCATGATGTACCTATTGAATAGGCTGTCACTCAGATCTGTGGTAACAGATTGCTGCAGAATATACCAGTCTAATGAATGTTTTTGTTGGTCTCGACTCTCTCTTTTCCCCCCTGGGTTTAATGAGGCGATTTAGCATCTGTGAAGGGATGTCCGGTTATGATTCTCTGTAGGGCTTTCGGCACTTCCTCTGTCAATGTCTTCTTTCATTTAAACCCCAGGGTTATGAAGGACAGACAGCGTCGCCTCGGCTGGCGAAGGTTATTGTTTGTTATTGAGGCAGTTATTCATTGTGTGATTCAGCAAAATTATAAGATGTAAAGACAGTAATGTACAGCTCCTCTCAACCCCGTGGAGAGTGCTTTCCTCAATGCCATAATATTTAATATACATTGGGTATACAAAATATTAAAAACACCTGCTCTTTCCATGACATAGACTGACCAGGTGAATCCAGGTGAACGCTATGATCCCTTATTGATGTCACTTGTTAAATCCACTTCAATCAGTGTAGATGAAGTGGCTCATTGAAGAATGATTTTTAAGCCTCGAGACAATTGAGACATGGATTGTGTATGTGTGCCATATAGGGCAAGACAAAATATTTAAGTGCCTTTGAATGGGGTATGGTAATAGGTGCCAGGCGCACCGGTTTGTGTCAAGAACTGCAATGCTGCTGGGTTTTTCACATGTGCATCAAGAATGGTCCACCACCCATAGGACATCCAGCCAACTTGACACAACTGTGTGAGTCATTGGAGTCAACATGGACCAGCATCCCTGTTAGCAAAAAGGAGGAGGGGGTGGGGGGGGGTGCGCGCAACTCAACATTAGGAAGGTGTTCTCCTCATCTACCTGCTCCTCATCTACCTGCTCCTTCATATCCAATCTTTTGCTCTGACTGTCCACACTCAGTTTTATATGTGACCCATATCAAAGGTGCACATTCACACAGATGTTGCCTTTGAAATAGAATACAGATGCAATTCTAATTTCCTTTCACTGTTCCTTTAAAATGTGGGGTGGTTATCTTGGTGACGGCAGGTCATATGCAAGAAAAAAAACACTTGAGTCTTTTGACCAAACAGATCAGATGTTCTGCCAATAAATTGGGAAAATATTAGAATTGAGCTGTGTATACTCAGCCTACGGTTCCAACTAAGGTTGCATATGGAGGATCAGAATTTCTCAAAATTGAGAACCACATACAAATGTGGTGAAAATCAGAACTCAAAAGATCAGATTTATGTTTTTTTTGTTGCTGTTTACACATTGGGAAAAAATATCAGATATGTATCAGATATGCCAAATAATTGTCAAAAGATCGGAATTGGGCTGCCTGAACTCGTTCTCCTATGAAATGATTCAGAGATCAAACTGCCAGTGATTGTTTTCTTATTTCAGACACTTTGTTCAGTACACAGACAGACAATTCCATTAGGGTTAAAAATGTAAACATTTTAATAAAAGTATCAAGATGTGTAACACATTACTCAATACAGTGGGGAGAACAAGTATTTGATACACTGCCGATTTTGCAGGTTTTCCTACTTACAAAGCATGTAGAGGTCTGTAATTTTTATCATAGGTACACTTCAACTGTGAGAGACGGAATCTAAAAACAAAAATCCAGAAAATCACATTGTATGATTTTTAAATAATTAATTTGCATTTTATTGCATGACATAAGTATTTGATCACCTACCAACCAGTAAGAATTCCGGCTCTCACAGAACTGTTAGTTTTTCTTTAAGAAGCCCTCCTGTTCTCCACTCATTACCTGTATTAACTGCACCTGTTTGAACTCGTTACCTGTATAAAAGACACCTGTCCACACACAATCAAACAGATTCCAACCTCTCCACAATGGCCAAGACCAGAGAGCTGTGTAAGGACATCAGGGATAAAATTGTAGACCTGCACAAGGCTGGGATGGGCTACAGGACAATAGGCAAGCAGCTTGGTGAGAAGGAAACAACTGTTGGCGCAATTATTAGAAAATGGAAGAAGTTCAAGATGACGGTCAATCACCCTCGGTCTGGGGCTCCATGCAAGATTTCACCTCGTGGGGCATCAATGATCATGAGGAAGGTGAGGGATCAGCCCAGAACTACACGGCAGGACCTGGTCAATGACCTGAAGAGAGCTGGGACCAGTCTCAAAGAAAACCATTAGTAACACACTACGCCGTCATGGATTAAAATCCTGCAGCGCACGCAAGGTCCCCCTGCTTAAGCCAGTGCATGTCCAGGCCTGTCTGAAGTTTGCCAATGACCATCTGGATGATCCAGAGGAGGAATGGGAGAAGGTCATGTGGTCTGATGAGACAAAAATAGAGCTTTTTGGTCTAACTCCACTCGCCGTGTTTGGAGGAAGAAGAAGTATGAGTACAACCCCAAGAACACCATCCCAACCGTGAAGCATGGAGGTGGAAACATCATTCTTTGGGGATGCTTTTCTGCAAAGGGGACAGGACGACTGCACCGTATTGAGGGGAGGATGGATGGGGCCATGTATCGCGAGATCTTGGCCAACAACCTCCTTCCCTCAGTAAGAGCATTGAAGATGGGTCGTGGCTGGGTCTTCCAGCATGACAACGACACGAAGCACACAGCCATGGCAACTAAGGAGTGGCTCCGTAAGAAGCATCTCAAGGTCCTGGAGTGGCCTAGCCAGTCTCCAGACATGAACCCAATAGAAAATCTTTGGAGGGAGCTGAAAGTCCGTATTGCCCAGCGACAGCCCCGAAACCTGAAGGATCTGGAGAAGATCTGTAGGGAGGAGTGGGCCAAAATCCCTGCTGCAGTGTGTGCAAACCTAGTCAAGAACTACAGGAAACGTATGATCTCTGTAATTGCAAACAAAGGTTTCTGTACCAAATATTAAGTTCTGCTTTTCTGATGTATCAAATACTTATGTCATGCAATAAAATGCAAATTAATTACTTAAAAATCATACAATGTGATTTTCTGGATTTTTGTTTTAGATTCAGTCTCTCATAGTTGAAGTGTACCTATGATAAAAATTACAGACCTCTACATGCTTTGTAAGTAGGAAAACCTGCAAAATCGGCAGTGTATCAAATACTTGTTCTCCCCACTGTATCTTATCTCATTCCCAGAAGAGTTGTATACTGTATGTCAAGTGATAGATTCCTCTGAAGTGTAAGAAGCAATTTAAGATATTGCCACAAGTTTGATATCTCTCATGCAACCAATTGTACAAGTGCCTGTTATCCTCATTGTCACATTTAAAACAATGAATTATACTTTTGAATGAGCAACTGAGATCAAACAGAGAACTATGTGCTAAACATTCAATACGCTTCCATTAAAAGTGGCCAATGATGCTTTTTGAAACAATAAACAAATCTAGCATCTACGGTGGTCCTAAGATCCAACATATGCATCTCATTAATCTACTTTGTAGGTTTTGAAGTCAAACGTTAATGTTCTGTATTGCAGACAGACAATCAGCTCTAAACTTCAAGCAGATGACATCAGTGTAGCTTATAATTGGTTCCTTTGATGCTTCTTCATTTCCTCCTGGCTTCAAAGACTACCACCATATGGGCTGTGGCCCAAATAGTACCCTGTTTGCGATATAGTGCACTACTGGTCAAAAGCTGTGCACCTTGTAGAAAATAGGGTGCTATTTGGGACGCATTCATGGTATAATAGTGTTCTTGTATTGCAAGAAAAAGAAGCTAAACTGAAAACGGCAAAGCATGGTCCGGAAAAGAAGTTGCTCAATCTCATTACGTTTCGATGTCTCGCTGGGAATTCAGAAATCAGCAGAAGTCTGTATTGCTCGGCTAATCTGATTTAAGAAAATTAATTTGATGCTTGGAGTTGATGCTTTTGTTCTGTGTGCTGTGTTCTCCAGTCTTTATTCCTACCAGCCAGCTCCCCATTGCAGACTTAATAAAGGGTGCCCAGTGGGCAAAACTGGTTAAAATTAGAGCCCTTTATTGTGTCAATGAGGTAGTCCGTTTTATATGGGCTAACTCTTTTCACGTGGTTTGTGGCACCTTCCCAAACCTTTTCCATAGGAACTTTTTGAAAAGCTGTCTAAATTTGTACTCTGTTGGAATTAAATACACTGTGTCATGTGCTAAGTAAATACATTCAATGTGAGGTGACATAACTGAGATGATGGCTGCCTGTCAATAATAAAGTCACGTCTTGTAGAGTTCAAATATGCTGCCTGGGTCTGGTCTTAACTTTCCTATAGTTGTTCCACTCTCTGAACTATCAAAACAGCTTGTTACATTGGTGGCAGCTGTGTTTTTTCTGAGAGTTTTAACGACTGTAGAACCTAGAGTATGTTTTCTGAAGTTATCACTGGACTTAAAGGACGTGGCCCCGCTAGCCTATATGCTAGCCAGGCCTGCTACTAGCCCTGCGGAGCTAGAATAGGAAGAGGAGCGTTTGCGCCCTGTTCTTGTTCCATTTCTTGTTCCATCATGTCCCTCACTGCTAGCCGTTGGACAAGAGAACAGTGAGTATTGGATTGTCCATTTATTCTATGACATCAATACCTAAAGAGACTTTTACACCCGGACTTGGAAAATCTGTTGGACATTTATTTTCACTTCGTAGATGTCAGGGACCTGCACACCTTCTGCCATTCTCTGTTGGGCTCAGGCATTCTACAACATGGACATGACTGAGGAGGATCCAAATTGGCTATGTACTTCTTGCACAAGGGAGGACTGTGCTCTCCTTGATTTACCCAAATGTAGCTGCATTTTCTATGTGGGAGAACTTATTACATTTTGTGAGTAGCTGTGTGAAAGTGGAACCGAAGGAGACCTTAATAGTGCAGTGTGCTCGGCCTTGGGCCTGCAGGCTCCATGCGGGCCGAGCATGGGATTGTGAGACCATCCTTGTAGACTTTGGTGATTTGCGAGAAAGGGACTTTCGTTAGGAAGAATATGGACTGAAAAATATGGACTGAATGTTTCATTAACCCGGTTGGTGTTTTGTGCTATTGAAATACGTATTTTGTCAGTGGCATTAATTTTGTTAAGCTAAATGTTGAGCAGTACTGTAAGAATTAATTTAAAAAAAAATTGGATGAGGAACAAGAAAAGAAAAAAGGTTTTTCTTGTGACTGTAAAGATTTGTTTTGTATGATGTATTAACAACTTGCATATTACGGTATTAAAATATTTCTTACTAAACAAGTACAGTGCCTAGTGAGTCCACACACATTTTCCTGCCTTAAAATTCTATCTAAAAAAAGATGAAATACAATTTCCTACAGAGCTACACAACCTGCTCCACATTTTATAAGTGAAAGAAAAAGTATAGAACATTTTTTAAATTAATATTAACAAATTAAAAAAGATGTCTAGATTGTGTACTGTGGGTCTTCACACCCCAGAGGTTTTGGTGGAAGCACCTTTGGCAGCAATTACATGTGTAAATCATTTTTAAATAAGATTCTACGAACTCTACACAACCCTTAGGGCAACATATATCCGTTGTTTTTGTCAAAATTGCTCAAGATCACTACATTTGTTTGGGAGACATTGATGGACAGCAATATTCAAACTTTGTCTCTGATTTTCAAGCAGATTTAAAGTCAAAACTGAGACTGGACCCTTCGGGAACACTCAAGAGCTCTTGGAAAGCCATTCTGGTGTGTCTTTGGCATTATATCTTGTGTTAATATCCCGCTGAAAAATACAATTCTATGCCAGGGTTAGGTATTCAGAAGACTGAGAGAGGTTTTCAAAACAAAATGTTACCTCGACTTTGCTCCTTTCATATATATTTTAATCCGGAGAAAATCCCCAGACCCTGCCGGTTACAAGGACACGCATAATATGATGCTGCCACCACAATATTTGAAAATGCAGGCTACTGTAGGATTGCTCTAAGTGTACTGGGATTACCCTCAACTACTGGGATCATGTTTAGCGTTCATCCATTGCCTACCAATGGACTTAAGATGATCTTATTGCTATTCACAATCTTAATATTTTTGGGAATCCTTGCCATTGCCTTCACCCTGCTTTTCCAGTTTTGCATGCTGAAATTCTAAATTTCACTTCTTGTTTTCTACCGACTTGTAAAGGTTTTCGAAGGAAAATATTAAATAAAAATGGAGATTCAAGCGCAAAAGACTTCTTTGTTACCGACTTCATTATTTCCCTGTTCCTCGCCCGCCTTCTCCACCAATGCTTAACGAGGCATCATCTGTATTCATTAGTGTGGTGTTGGGAGGTTGCCCAACTCACACATCCCCATTGCCATACGCCTTTCACCTTCATCCGTTTTGATTAATGTGGATAAGTACAGTTAATTTGGTTATTGTACATTCATATATTAATTAGCTGAACTGTGCAACGCCTCAATGACAAATGAAGCACATTTCTCTTGTGTGGTAGACCTTGGCTGGGATGTTCAAGAAGAGAGCGGTGAACAAGGGTCTAATGACAAAGGAGTGACATCTAATTTACATGTGTGATTACTGTGGCGATGGGGTTTTATTGCGGTTGGTATAATGAATGTTGCACTTGATGAAAAAATTCATGGTGGAAAGTCATTCAGTTTCACAGATACAGTTGAAGTCGGAAGTTTACATACACCTTAGCCAAATACATTTAAACTCAGTTTTTCACAATTCCTGACATTTAATCCTAGTAAAAATTCCATGTCTTAGGTCAGTTAGGATCACCACTTTATTATAAGAATGTGAAATGTCAGAATAATAATAGAGATAATTATTTATTTCAGCTTTTATTGCTTTCATCACATTCCCAGTGGGTCAGAAGTTTACATACACTCAATTAGTATTTGGTAGCATTGCCTTTAAATTGTTTAACTTGGGTCAAACAATTTGGGTAGCCTTCCACAAGCTTCCCACAATAAGTTGGGTGAATTTGGGCCTTTTCCTCCTGACAGAGCTGGTGTAACTGAGTCAGGTTTGTAGGCCTCCTTGTTCGCACATGCTTTTTCAGTTCTGCACAAAAATGTTCTATGGGATCGAGGTCAGGGCTTTGTGATGGCCACTCCAATACCTTAACTTTGTTGTCCTTAAGCAATTTTGCCACAACTTTGGAAGTATGCTTGGGGTCATTGTCCATTTGGAAGAGCCATTTGTGACCAAGCTTTAACTTCCTGACTGATGTCTTGGGATGTTGCTTCAACATATCCACATACTTTTCCTTTTTAATGATGCCATCTGTTTTGTGAAGTGCTCCAGTCCCTCCTGCAGCAAAGCACCCCCACAACATGATGCTGCCACCCCCGTGCTTCACGGTTGGGATGGTGTTTTTCGGCTTGCAAGCATCCCCCTTTTTCCTCCAAACATAACGATTGTCATTATGGCCAAACAGTTCTATTTTTGTTTCATCAGACTAGAGGACATTTCACAAAAATGTCAGATTTTGTCCCCATGTGCAGTTGCAAACTGTAGTCTGGCTTTTTTATGGCGGTTTTGGAGCAGTGGCTTGCTGTGCGGGCTTTCAGGTTATGTCAATATAGGACTTGTTTTTCTGTGGATATAGATACTTTTGTACCCGTTTCCTCCAGCATCTTCACAAGGTCCTTTGCTGTTGTTCTGGGATCGATTTTCACTTTTCGCACCATAGTGCGTTCATCTCTCGGAGACAGAATGCGTCTCCTTCCTGAGCGGTATGACGGCCATGGTGTTTATACTTGCATACTATTGTTTGTACAGATGAACGTGGTACTTGCAGGTATTTGGAAATTGCTCCCAAGGATGAACCAGACTTGTGGAGGTCTACAAGAGGTCTTGGCTGATTTCTTTGGATTTTCCCATGATGTCAAGCAAAGAGGCACTGAGTTTGAAGGTTGGCCTTGAAATACATCCACAGGTACACCTCCAATTGACTCAAATGATGTCAATTAGAAGCTTCTGATAGGCTAAAGCCATGACATCATTTTCTGGAATTTTCCAACATGTTTAAAGGCACAGTCAACTTAGTGTATGTAAACTTGCCAAAACTATAGTTTGTTATCAAGAAATTTGTGGAGTGGTTGAAACCTAAGTGTATGTAAACTTCCGACTGCAACTGTATTTATCTACTCACGCCATAATATGGCTCGGTCATAATACCCAATAAGCTGTGTCAGCTTTGTCTCAGTCTGTCGTCTGTACAGTTGACGGAAGATTACCAATACATCAATTGCCAATCATCCGACATGTACAAAACATTTATTTGACTGTTTATGCAATGTAATGTACTGACGCAAAGTTCCAGTAACATTCTCAGAATAAACTTCTGCAATTAAGTATTTAAACTATAAAAGTGGTTGTGAACATTACCGTAATGTTCTACTAATGTTAATGGAGAAGACATCCAAAACACCTGTAAGCTATGAAAAGTCAACTGACATTTACTCCTGAGATGTTGCTCTCTATAACCACTGTGGGTATTTGACCCTGCTGGTCCTCTATGAACGTTTGAATGTCTTGAGGAACGATCTGGACTAAATGGCCATGTATTCTTATAATCTCCTCCCGGCACACCCCTCCGAGCCTGGTTCCTCTCTAGGTTTCTTCCTAGGTCTTTCTAGGGAGATGTTCCTAGCCACTGGGCTTCTGCATCTGCATTGCTTGCTCTTTGGGGTTTTAGGCTGGGTATCTGTATTGTATTTTGTGACAACTGCTGATTGAAAAATGGCTTTACAAATACATTTTATTGATTAAAACATTTTTTTTTTTTTAACTAGGACAATTTATTGAAGTAGGTTTGTTGAAATTGGGATTAGATATACAAACTAGTTATACATTCAAAAGACTGCATAGACATTCATATTGAGGATTTGATTGAGTTCCAGATGTAATTGATGTTAAATCTGTCAGATGAAAATATATTTGACCCACTCCCCCCCTTGTAAAATGTAAAAGATGGCAGGTGCAAAATCGTGATTTGTCCCAGAAATCTGTAATGCAATAACCAGCGCACCAGTATAATTGTTCCTCATATCCCTCATATCCCATAGCCTCCTGACATTTTAACGTTTCATAGTCATGAGAGACATGACTGATTCATGACATTCCTGCATTCCTTTTGTCCAAATATGTAGAATTAAGTTAATAGACAATATTGTTTTGACACCACTAACTGCATATAATCAGAGGTGTGGGCTGGAATCAAAAGGTGAGGTCTTCATAAGTCAATGTTTGGCATTTCAGTAGAGTGTTTGTGCTTTTCTAATATATCTCCAATCTGTTAAGCGGCCTGAATAAAAAACTAAATTCAACGTAGACATATTGCTGAGCGTGCTGTGAGTGTGGGCACGTAATAATCGGGTGAAGCAATGCAAATAAAGCCTCTTGACTATAGGACCACATTGGTTTGTTTCAATTAATTTAAGGTTAACACGCTGTATTGGCGCCATACATGATCTGATATTTTCTTCCAATCATCTGAAACCAGAGTGTGAGAAAGGTAGACAGAAAGAGAAGGTATATATATTCAGAAAGTATGCAGACCCCTTTTTCCACGTTTTGTTACAGCATTATTCTAAAATGGATTTAAAAAAAAGTTATCCTCATTTAATTTACACACAATACCCCATAATGACAAAGCAAAACAGGTTTTAAGAAATTTAGAAAACAGAAATACCTTATTTACATAAGTATTCAGACCCTTTGCTATGAGACTCGAAATTGAGCTCAGGTGCATCCCGTTTCCATTGATCATCCTTGAGATGCTTCTACAACTTGATTAGAGTCCACCTGTGATAAATTCAATTGATTGGATGTGATTTAGCAAGGCACACACCTGTTTATATAAGGTCCCACAGTTGACAGTGCATGTCAGAGCAAAAACAAAAACCAAGGTCGAAGGAATTGTCCGTAGAGCTCCGAGACAGGATTGTGTCGAGGCACAGATCTGGGGAATGGTACCAAAACATTTCTGCAGCATTGAAGGTCCCCAAGAACACAATGGTCCTGTCTCGGAGCATTATTCTTAAACTGGAAGAAATTTGGAACCACCAAGACTCTTCCTAGAGCTGGCCGCCCGGCCAAACTGAGCAATCGAGGGAGAAAGGCCTTGGTCAGGGAGGTGACCAAGAACCCGAAGGTCACTCTGACAGAATTCCAGAGTTCCTCTTTGGAGATGGGAAAACAAGGACAACCATCTCTGCAGCACTCCACCAATCAGGACTTTATAGTAGAGCGTCCAGATGGAAGCCACTCTTCAGTAAAAGGCATATAACAGCCCGCTTGGAGTTTGCCAAAAGGCAATTAAAGGAATCTCAGACCATGAAAAACAAGATCCTCTGGTCTGATGAAACCAAGATTGAACTCTTTGGCCTGAAACCTGTCACCATCCCTATGGTGAAGAACGGTGGTGGTCGCATCATGCTGTGGGGATGTTTTCAGCGACAGGGACTGGGAGAGTAGTCAGGATTGAGGTAAATATGAGCGTAGCAAAGTACAGAGAGATGTTTGATGAAAACCTGCTCCACAGCGCTCAGGACCTCAGACTGAGGCGAAAGTTCACCTTCCAACAGCACAGCAACCCTAAGCACACAGCCAAGACAACGCAGGAGTGGCTTCAAGTCTCTGAATGTCCTTGAGTGGGCCAGCCAGAACCCGATCGAACATCTCTGGAGAGACCTGAAATTAGCTTTGCATGGACGCTCCCCATCGAACCTGACAGAGATTGAGAGGATCTGCAGAGAAGAATGGGAGAAACTACCCAAATATACTAGGTGTGCCAAGTATGTAGCATCATGCCCAAGAAGACCCAAGGCTGTAATCGCTGCCAAAGGTGCTTCAACAAAGTATTGCGTAAAGGGTCTGAATACTTACGGAATTGTGATATTTCCTTTATTTTTATATATTTTCTTACAATATCTAAAAACCTGTTTTTGCTTTGTCATTATGGGGTATTATGTGTAGATTGATGAGGGAAAAAACAATTTAATCAATTTTAGAATGATGCTGTAATGTAACAAATTGTGGATAAAGTCAGTTGGTCTGAATACTTTCCGAATGCTCTGTATATACAGTACCAGTTAAAAGTATGGACTAACCTACTAAATTCAAGGTTTAATTTTATTATTGTCTACAATGTAGAATAATAGTTCAGACATCAAAACTATGAAATAACACATGTAACCATGTAGTAACCAAAAAAGTGTTAAACAAATCAAAATATATTTGAGTATCCCCCTTTGCCTCAACTAGCTTCATGAGGCAATCACCTGGAACGTTTTTCATTTAGCAGGTGTGCTTGGTTAAGAGTACATTTGTGGAATTTCTTCAGGATTGGTGTCCCTTCCAGGGGCCGGTTGAGCTAACGTAGGCTAATGCAATTGGCATGAGGTTGTAAGTAACAAGAACATTTCCCAGGACATAGACATATCTGATATTGGCAGAAAGTTTAAAATCTTGTTAATCTAACGGCACTGTCCAATTTACAGTAGCTATTATAGTGAAATAATACCATGTTATAGTTTGAGGAGAGTGCACAGTTTTGAACATAAAAAGTTATTAATAAACAAAATAGGTATATTTGGGCAGTCTTAAAACAAAATTTTAAACAGATATGCAATGGTTAATTTGATCAGTCTAAAACTTTGCACATACACTGCTCCCATCTAGTGGCCAAAATAGCTAATGCACCTGGGCTGGAATAATACATTATGGCCTTTCTCTTGCATTTCAAAGATGATGGTACAAAACAAATACAAAAGAATGGTTGGTTTTTTCTTTGTATTATCTTTTACCAGATCTATTGTGTTATATTCACCTACATTCGTTTCACATTTCCACAAATTTCAAAGCGTTTCCTTTCAAATGGTACCAAGAAGATGCATATCCTTGCTTCAGAGCCTGAGCTACACGCAGTTAGATATGAGTATGTCATTTCAGGCGAAAATTGGAAAAAAAGGGGCAGATCCTTAATGCGTTTGAGCCAATTGTGACAAGGTAGGGGTGGTATACAGAAGATAGCCCTATTTGGTAAAAGACCATATCCATATTATCTTCTTATGGCTGCAGGGGCAGTATTGAGTAGCTTGGATGAAATGTGTCCAGAGTAAACGGCCTGCTCCTCAGTCCTATTTACTAATATATGCATATTATTATTAGTATTGGATAGAAAACACTCTGACGTTTCTAAAACTGTTTGAATGATGTCTGTGAGTATAGCAGAACTCATATGGCAGGCAAAAACCTGAGGAGAAATCCAAACAGGAAGTGAGAAATCTGAGGTTGGTGGGTTTTCAACACAGTTCCCATTGAAATCCCTTTGAGATATGAATGAAGTTGCACTTCCTAGGGCTTCCACTAGATGTCAACCGTCTACAGAAATTTGAATGAGGCTTCTACTGCGTTGTGGGACTGAATAAGAACAGAATAAACAGGTGTCTGGCAGTCAGCCATTTTCTGGTCTCGCGCATTCCACATGATATCCACTTGCATTCCGTTGCTCCTCAAGACACAAAGGAATTCTCCGGTTGGAACTTTATTGAAGATGTATGATAAAAACATCCTAATGATTGATTCTGTACTTAGTTTGAAATGTTTCTTCGACCTGTAATATAACTTTTTGAAGTTTTTGTCCGAAGTAACGCTCGTTCTGATATGTATACCAAACGCGCTAACAAAAGGAGGTATTTGGACATAAATAACGGACATTATCGAACAAAACAAACGTTTATTGTGGACCTGGGATTCCTGGGACTGCATTCTGATGAAGATCATCAAAGGTAAGGGAATATTTATCATGTCATTTCTGGTTTCTGTTGACTCCAACATGGCGGCTAATTTGACTACTGTTCTGAGCGCCGTCTCAGATTATTGCATGGTTTGCTTTTTCCGTAAAGTTTTTTTGAAATCTGACACAGCGGTTGCATTAAGGAGAGGTATATCTATAATTCCATGTGTATAACTTGTATTATCATCTTCATTTATGATGAGTATTTCTGTTGAATCGATGTGGCTATGCAAAATCACTGGATGTTTTTGAAACTAGTGAATGTAACACGCCAATGTAAACTCAGATTTTTTTATATAAATATGAACCTTATCAAACAAAACATACATGTATTGTGTAACATGAAGTCCTATTAGTGTCATCTGATGAAGATCATCAAAGGTTAGTGATTAATTTTATCTCTATTTGTGCTTTTTGTGACTCCTATCTTTGGCTGGAAAAATGGCTGTGCTTATTGTGGTTTGGTGTGACCTAACATAATCGTTTGTGGTGCTTTCGCTGAAAAGCATATTTGAAATTTCTTCCTAGGTGTTGGCCTTTCTAGGGAGTTTTTCCTAGCCACTGTGCTTCTACACCTGCATTGCTTGCTGTTTGGGGTTTTAGGCTGGGTTTCTGTACAGCACTTTGAGATATTAGCTGATGTACGAAGGGCTATAATAATAGATTTGATTTGATAGAGGACTGAGGGTCTTGCAAATATTGAAAGTGTGTAAATAGTTACCCATGTTATTTTGTAAATGTATGTATATTTTTTCTTCATATTTGCTTTTCAAGATTTTTTGTCCCATTTTTTTCCCCCTCCATTTTTTTCTCCTCCATTTTTTGGGGGGGTGTGTTAGAATACCATTTTGGTATTTTGTATTAGTTATTTGTTTCACAATGTATACCTTCACCAATTTGGCCACTTGGGTACATTTGGGCTACTTGTGTGGGACACCTGGGTGACTTCATGATAAATGTCATGTAGCACACTCATTTTGGAAGTTATCATTCTGAAACTTTGCACAAGTACTGTTGCCCTCTTATGTTTTTCACTGAAATTGTCCCCATATTCATATCTGAATGTTTGTTTTATCTTGTTCATTTTAAAGATGATGATACAACAATTAAAAAGAAAAAAGTATGGTTTTTTCATTGTATTATCTAAACCAGACTTCAGAGTGTTTTCTTTCAAATGGTACCAAGAATATGCATATCCTTGCTTCTGGGCCTGAGCTAGAGGCAGTTAGATTTGGGTATGTCTTCAGGCGGAAATTGAAAGAAGGGGGAGGGGCTGTAAGAGGCTGTAAGAGGTTTTTAACAGGATTGCAGCCCTAAAAATATAAAAGGTAATTTACCACCTTCACAAGTGCAGTCTCAGTGCAATGATGGGGTTTAAAACCAGACTGAAGCGTTTCGTATACATTGTTTGTCTTCAGGAAGGCAGTGAGATGCTACGCAACAGCTTTTTCCCCCAAAATTGAGAGGAGTGTTAGATTCGATATAGGCCGATAGTGTTTTATATTTTCTTGGTCAATGTTTGGCTTTTTCAAGAGAGGCTTTATTACTGCCACTTTTAGTGAGTTTGGTACACATCCGGTGGATAGAGAGCCATTTATTATATTCAACATAGAAGGGCCAAGCACAGGAAGCAGCTCTTTCAGTAGTTTAGTTGGAATATGATCCAGTATGCAGCTTGAAGGTTTAGAGGCCATGATTATTTTTATAATTGTTTTCAAGAGACATAGTATTAAAAAACGTGACTGTCTCCCTTGATCCTAGGTCCTGGCAGAATTGTGCAGACTCAGGACAACTGAGCTTTGGAGGAATACGCAGATTTAAAGAGGAGTCCGTAATTTGATTTCTAATGATCATGATCTTTTTGTCACGAATCCCGCTTCCTGAGTCTGTTTTTGCCTGTGTTCTGTCCTGGAGTGTTTTTCCGGTGTCCTGGAACGCACCCTGTCTGGTTGCCGGGCGACGTAGCTAGTTGGGAGATCTCTGATTACCCGCACCTGTATCCCATCAGCTATCTGCACACCTGGTCCTGATCATCACCCCTCCACTTCATAAGCTCTGACCGGACATCCATTCCCTGCCGGATCGTTAGCCATGAACAGTATGTTGTGCCAGCGTATCAGCCTCCAGTTTGATAGAGTTTGTTTTGTTGTTTTGTACGTCTTGCTTGCCTTGAACTTACCTCCGTTTGTTCTGTCTACAGTCATTCACCCGGAACACTCACCCCATCCCTGCCTGGTCGTCGGTGGCTTCTGTTACTCCCTTGGATCTGCCTATTCACTCCCATCAACTCACCGCCGCTGCCCGCTCCGCCACCTGGATCTTTCTACCTCTACGTTTACACTTGTAAATAAATACTCACCATCGTCCTACTCTCCTTGTCCTGGTCTGCTTCTGGGTTCTATTTTAGAAAACCGTGACACTTTTCCTCAAAGAAGTTCTTGAATTTGTCACTGCTGAAGTGAAAGCCATCCTCTCTTGGTGAATGCTGCTTTTTAGTTAGCTTTGCGACAGTATCAAAAATACATTTTGAATAATTCTTATTTTCCTCAATTAAGTTGAAAAAATAGGATGATCGTTTTTTCTGTATACCAGGGAGCGAGTTTCTTATGACAAATGTTATTTGCTTTTAGGGTTGCGACTGCATCTAGGGTATTTCTCATGGTTAAATTGAGTTCCTCAGCTAAGTGGTTAACTGATTTTTGTACTCTGACGTCCTTGGGTAGGTGGAGGGAGTCTGGAAGAGCATCTAGGAATCTTTGGGTTGTTAGAGAATTTATAGCGACTTTTGATGCTCCTTGGTTGGGGTCTGAGCAGATTATTTGTTGCGATTGCAAACGTAATAAAATCGTGGTCCGCTAGTTCAGGATTATGAGGAAAAACATTTATTCCACAACATTTATTCCACGGGACAAAACTAGGTCCAGAGTACGACTGTGGCAGTGAGTAGGTCCGGAGACATGTTGGACAAAACCCACGGAGTCGATGATGGCTCCGAAAGCCTTTTGGAGTGGGTCTGTGGACTGTTCCATGTGAATATTAAAGTCACCAAAAATTTGAATATTATCTGCCATGACTACAAGGTCCGATAAGAATTCAGGGAACTCAGTAAGGAACGCTTTATATGGCCCAGGAGTAGTTATAAAAGGTGATTGAGTAGGCAGCATAGATTTCATGTCTAGAAGTTAAAAGATGAAAAAATCATTTTTTTGGTAAATTTAAATTTGCTATCATAAATGAGAAGGTGAGAGCGGTGGTGGATTGGCCTCAGCCTACGTCCAGGTGCAGCTGTAATGCTTCCTGGGGTTCGCCAACTTTTATCGCAGCTTTATCCGTGGTTACAGTACCCTGGCTCCCCCCTGTCTGTACTCACCTCTACCAAGGTTCCTTTCACATGTTCCTCTGCCGCTGACGGGGCATTCCGGGACCTTAAACATAGCTTCACCACTGCTCCTATCCTGGTTCATCCTAAACTTTACTGTCAGTAAGTGGTGGAGGCCGATGCTTTGGATGTCAGAGTGGGGGCTGTTCTGTCCGAAAGTTCTGCCCTGGACCTTAAGCTGCATCCCTGCGCCTTCTTCTACCACCGCCTCAACGCCATGGAGAGGAACTACAATTTGGCGAATCGGGAGCTTCTCACAGTGAAGATGGCGTTGGAGGAATGGAGACACAAGCTTGAAAGGGCGGAACATCCGTTGATTGTGTGGACCGACCACAAAAACCTGGAGTATCTCTGCACTGCCAAGCTCCTCAACTGCAGGCAATCAAGAGGGCCCTGCTGTTTACCCGGTTCAACTTTTCCCTCTCCTAGTCTCTGCCAACCCTACCACCTGGAGTCAGCAACTGGTATGGGTTGAGTACGCTCGCAACACCCTTCCTTGATCTGCCACGTGTCTCTCGCCCTTCGAGTGTTCCTTGGGATATCAGCCTCCGCTCTTCCCCGAGCAAGAGAAGGAAGTCAGCAACCCCTCTGCCCAGATGTTCATCCGCCACTGTCACCATACCTGGAAGAGAGCCCGGGCCGCTCTGTTGAAGATCAGTTATAGGTGACAAGCGGATCGCCACCGGACCTTTGCTCCACGCTATCGGCTCGGGCAGAGGGTATGGCTCTCCACCCGGGACCTGCTCCTCTGGGTGGAATCCCGTAAACTTTCCCCCCATTTCATCGGCCCGTTCCCCATCTCTAGAGTCATTAGCCCCACTGCTGTTCGTCTTTTGTTACCTCGTACCCTCCGTTGTCACCCTACTTTCCATGTGTCTAGGATTAAGCCACTCACAGTATCTCACAGCCCTTTGTCTTCTGTTTCCAGGCCCACCCCTCCTCCCCGTGTCATTGATGGCCATCCGGCGTACACAGTAAGAAGCCTCCTGAGTGTTCGACCACGGGGCAAGGGTTTCCAGTACCTGGTTGACTGGGAGGGTTATGTCCAAGACGAGGTGTTGGGTCCCCGCTAGAGACAGCCCTCATCGCCGACTTCCACCACCGGCACCCCGGTCAACCAGGTATGCGCACAGGTAGGACGTCAGGTGGCGCCCTGATCTGTTTCACCTGTCTTTGTGATTGTCTCCACCCCCCTGCAGGTGTCACCCATCTTCCCCATTATCCCCTGTGTATTTATACATGTGTTCTCTGTTTGTCTTTTGCCAGTTCGTCTTGTTTGTCAAGTCAACCAGTGTTTTTGTGTCTCAGCTACTGCTTTTCCCAGTCTCTCTTTTTCTCACCCTCCAGGTTTTGACCCTTGCCTGTCCTGACTCTGAGCCCGCCTGCCTGACCACTCTGCCTACCCTGACCCTGAGCTTACTGCCGTCCGGTACAGTTGCCCCAGCTCTGGTTTACTGACCCCTGCCTGCCTTGACCCGTCTATTGCCTGCCCCTGTTGGATTATTAAACCATTGTTAATTCGACGTTGTCTGCATCTGGGTCTTACCTTCATACCTGATAGGAACTCCTTCAAGACTGCTGGAAAAGCATTCTAGGTGAAGCTGCTTGAGAGAATGCCAAGCATGTGCAAAGCTGTCATCAAGGCAAAGGGTGGCTACTTTGAAGAATCTCAAATATAAAATATAATTTGATTGTTTTAACACTTTTTTGGTTACTACATGTATGTGTTATTTCATAGTTTTGATGTGTTCACTATTATTCTACAATGTAGAAAATAGTAATAATAAAGAAAAACCCTTGAATGTGTAGGT
This sequence comes from Salvelinus alpinus, assembly GCF_045679555.1. Lineage (NCBI taxonomy): Eukaryota > Metazoa > Chordata > Actinopteri > Salmoniformes > Salmonidae > Salvelinus > Salvelinus alpinus. The sequence continues at coordinate 66,900,177 of NC_092094.1, forward strand.
GTCAACTTTGTGGTCAAGTCATTAAATAGTCTTTCCACTCCTGTGTTGTTTCCGATAGATTTAAATATCCTTATCAAAACAAATCAGGATAACATTCCTCATCTTGACAGCACATGGCACACTGGAGACTTTCAAATGACTTTGATCCAGATGGCCTCTTCTCCCTCTGCCTGTTGGTTGCGAGGGGCCTCACAAATCTCATTGTATTAACCGTCACTGGGCTCAGAAAGAAGGGGATGGAGTGTCCAATGCCTTTTTATGTACTCACTCCCTGGGTGAGTACATAAAAAAGCCACATGCTGGAAGAAACAATCAGGTTTTGTGTACCTGGCATGTAATTGTTTAGAAGGTGTCTCATGGTATTGATTTGGTGTAGTTTTTTCTTTGGCTTGACATAGTATTACAATATAAATGAGAATATTAGGACTGTTATCAGGGAGATCCAACTGAGTTGCATGTATCCATTGGATGACAGTTTTGTAATATCAAAATAATGTGCTAGATTACACTTTAAAAAAATAGCTGGTTTCTGGCAAGACTGTTTTATATATTTTAAAGTAGGACTACTGTGGATTACTTCATTACTCAGTTGATGAAGTGATCCATGTCTGGCTTTCTAATTTTCCTCCATTTGCCCCAATTGTCTGGGCATATCTGTAAACAAGCATACTGCTAAGATAGTTGATCTTCATTTCCTTTAATGGGAATTTATTCAGAAGATACTCCCGATATGGTAAACAGAAACACATCAATAATGAATTGGATGGGACGGTAGGGACGGTAGCGTCTCACCTCGTCAACAGCCAGTGAAACTGCAGGGCGCCAAATTCAAAACAACAGAAATCCCATAATTTAAATTCCTCAAACATACAAGTATTTTACACCATTTTAAAGATACACTTGTTGTAAATCCAGCCACAGTGTCCGATTTCAAAAAGGTTTTACGACGAAAGCACACCAAACGATTATATTAGGTCAGAGCCAAGTCACAGAAAAACACAGCCATTTTTCCAGCCAAAGAGAAGAGTAACAAAATGCATAAATAAAGATAAAATTAATCACTAACCTTTGATGATCTTCATCAGATGACACTCATAGGACTTCATGTTACACAATACATGTATGTTTTGTTCGGTAAAGTTCATATTTACAGTGGGGAGAACAAGTATTTGATACACTGCCGATTTTGCAGGTTTTACTACTTACAAAGCATGTAGAGGTCTGTAATTTTTATCATAGGTACACTTCAACTGTGAGAGACGGAATCTAAAACAAAAATCCAGAAAATCACATTGTATGATTTTTAAGTAATTAATTTGCATTTTATTGCATGACATAAGTATTTGATACATCAGAAAAGCAGAACTTCATATTTGGTACAGAAACCTTGGTTTGCAATTACAGAGATCATACGTTTCCTGTAGTTCTTGACCAGGTTTGCATACACTGCAGCAGGGTTTTTTGGCCCACTCCTCCATACAGACCTTCTCCAGATCCTTTAGGTTTCGGGGCTGTCGCTGGGCAATATGGACTTTCAGCTCCCTCCAAAGATTTTCTATTGGGTTCAGGTCTGGAGACTAGCTAGGCCACTCCAGGACCTTGAGATGCTTCTTACGGAGCCACTCCTTAGTTGCCCTGGCTGTATGTTTCGGGTCGTTGTCATGCTGGAAGACCCAGTCACGACCCATCTTCAATCCTCTTACTGAGGGAAGGAGGTTGTTGGCCAAGATCTCGCGATACATGGCCCCATCCATCCTCCCCTCAATACGGTGCAGTCGTCCTGTCCCCTTTGCAGAAAAGCATCCCCAGAGAATGATGTTTCTACCTCCATGCTTCACGGTTGGGATGGTGTTCTTGGGGTTGTACTCATCCTTCTTCTTCCTCCAAACAGGGCGAGTGGAGTTTAGACCAAAAAGCTCTATTTTTGTCTCATCAGACCACATGATCTTCTCCCATTCCTCCTCTGGATCATCCAGATGGTCATTGGCAAACTTCAGACGGGCCTGGACATGCGCTGGCTTGAGCAGGGGGACCTTGCATGCGCTGCAGGATTTTAATCCATGACGGCGTAGTGTGTTACTAATGGTTTTCTTTGAGACTGTGGTCCCAGCTCTCTTCAGGTCATTGACCAGGTCCTGCCGTGTAGTTCTGGGCTGATCCCTCACCTTCCTCATGATCATTGATGCCCCACGAGGTGAGATCTTGCATGGAGCCCCAGACCGAGGGTGATTGACCGTCATCTTGAACGTCTTCCATTTTCTAATAATTGTGCCAACAGTTGTTGCCTTCTCACCAAGCTGCTTGGCTATTGTCCTGTAGCCCATCCCAGCCTTGTACAGGTCTACAATTTATCCCTGATGTCCTTACACAGCTCTCTGGTCTTGGCCATTGTGGAGAGGTTGGAGTCTGTTTGATTGAGTGTGTGGACAGGTGTCTTTTATACAGGTAACGAGTTCAAACAGGTGCAGTTAATACAGGTAATGAGTGGAGAACAGGAGGGCTTCTTAAAGAAAAACTAACAGGTCTGTGAGAGCCGGAATTCTTACTGGTTGGTAGGTGATCAAATACTTATGTCATGCAATAAAATGCAAATTAATTACTTAAAAATCATACAATGTGATTTTCTGGATTTTTGTTTTAGATTCCTTCTCTCACAGTTGAAGTGTACCTATGATAAAAATGACAGACCTCTACATGCTTTGTAAGTAGGAAAACCTGCAAAATCGGCAGTGTATCAAATACTTGTTCTCCCCACTGTATGTCCAAAAAACTGAGTTTAGGCGGGACGCTACTGTCTCACTTGGCCAAAAGCCAGAGAAAATGCAGAGCGCCAAATTCAAATAAATTACTATAAAAATCAAACTTTCATTAAATCACACATGAAAGATACCAAATTAAAGCTACACTGGTTGTGAATCCAGCCAACATGTCAGAATTCAAATAGGCTTTTCGGCGAAAGCAAACAATGCTATTATCTGAGGATAGCACCATAGTAAACAAAGAGAGAGAAGCATATTTCAACCCTGCAGGCGCGACACAAGACGCAGAAATAAAAATATAATTAATGCCTTACATTTGACGAGCTTCTGTTGTTGGCACTCCAATATGTCCCATAAACATCAGAAATTGTCCTTTTGTTCGATTAATTCCGTCGATATATATCCAAAATGTCAATTTATTTGGCGGGTTTGATCCAGAAAAACACCGGTTCCAACTTGCTCAACGTGACTACCTGTAAACTTTGCCAAAACCTTTCAAACGACTTTTGTAATACAACTTTAGGTCTTTTTTTACATAAATAATCAATAAAATTGAAGACGGGATGATCTGTGTTCAATACAGGATTAAAACAAACTGTAGCTAGCTTTCTGGTCACGCGCCTCTAACAAACAGTACACTTAACTCGACCCGCGTTCTGAACAGAGCTACTTCTTCATTACACAAAGGAAAAAACCTCAACCAATTTCTAAAGACTGTTGACATCCAGTGGAAGCGGTAGGAACTGCAAGAAGGTCCCTTAGAAATCTGGATTCCCAATGAAAACCCGTTGAAAAGAGAGTGTCCTCAAAAAATTAAATCTGAATGGTTTGTCCTTGGGGTTTCGCCTGCTAAATAAGTTCTGTTATACTCACAGACATGATTCAAACAGTTTTAGAAACTTCAGAGTGTTTTCTATCCAAATCTACTACTAATATGCATATCTTATCTTCTGGGGATGAGTAGCTGGCAGTTTAATTTGGGCATGCTTTTCATCCAAAATTCCGAATGCTGCCCCCTACCCTAGAAAAGTTAATAAGGTTATGTTTTATTCATCTACTTTTGGGTGGGGGAGGAGGCCTGGAAGGAAATGTGCTGAATTAACCGATGGGAAGATTGGCGGGTCATTGAGAGGACAGTTGTAGATTTGAAATGTCTGTATGTCAGAGAATAGTGATAGAGACAACACAAAGCCCAGTTGTGAAATCACATCGTTTGTGTGTGTGTGTGTGTGTGTGTGTGTGTGTGTGTGTGTGTGTGTGTGTGTGTGTGTGTGTGTGTGTGTGTGTGTATCAACAAGTTGAAATAGACATTTCATCATGTTGATTCATGGGGTTAAAGTGCATTAACATTGTGAAAAACACATTGTTATAAATGTAATTAACTATAAATATTGGCCCTGTGGTGTAAATCAAAATGCCAGAATAATTAGTGTCTAAGAGACCCCTGGAAATGTCCTCAATAGATCAACTGACTGCTTCGATTAACGTAACAATTTCTCCAGATTTCCCCGGGGAAATAATCTAGTAGCACTCTAGCTACATCTTCATCTATTGACAATGTGTCGGCATTAAATTGATTTTTATAAACAGAACTGCCGGTAACACTTAATTTTAAGGGGTCCTTATTACAGTGTAATTACATATGTAATTCATGGTAATTCATTGTGATAATACATAGTTACACTGTACTAACATGTAACTGGTGGTAATCGGTGTGTGCAATTACAGAGGTGGAACAACAAATGTGTGTTACCATGCTTGTTACAAATGGTTAAAGTTTCCGATAGCGTCCCAACCATATATGCAAACGCACCATATTTCAGCCTCCGCATCCCAGCCTAAACAAACCATTTGATAAGTGTTAGCCAGTTTGATAAGTGTTAGCCTGGTCCCGTGTGGCTCAGTTGGTAGAGCATGGCGCTTGCAACGCCAGGGTTGTGGGTTAATTCCCCACGGGGGGACCAGGATGAATGCTAAAAACCAGTTCACAAAAAAATACTTTAAATTGGTCAATCAATTAATGGTGCATTTGACAATGTGCCAATTACTTTAACCATCAATTATCCATTTTTAGTGATGGTTAAAATTGTGAGACGGTAATTCGTGGTTGCCAAATTGAAAGCCTATTAAGCTTGGTTGGAAAATGGTTTATAAATGCACTTAAAATGTTCATAAGGCAAACTCTTAATCCATAGTGTAACCCTGTAAGGGTTTGGTTCTCAATCTCAATTGGTTCTGCATTATTTATTTATCCCTGGAATTAAGAAATCATGCCAATATCTACCCATCTGTGCAACACGCTCTAAATAACAACGGCCTTGAAGAGGCCCAAATTTGTTGACGCTGACGTTGTGACAGACACTGTGCAAAGAACGGGTCAAAAAGGAGGTCAGTGTGCAAAATCTAGACGAGAGCGTGATGGAAAAGTTGTGCGTATTCACCCCCTTCGCTATGAAGCCCCTAAATAAGATCTGGTGCAACCATTTACCTTCAGAAGTCACATAATTAGTTAAATGAAGTTCACCTGTGTGCAATCTAAGTGTCACATGAGCTCAGTATAGTATGCAACACCACTAAGCAAGGGGCACCACCAAGCAAGCGGCACCATGAAGACCAAGGAGCTCTCCAAACAGGTCAGGGACAAAGTTGTGGAGAAGTACAGATCAGTGTCGGGTTATAAAAAAATATCTGAAACTTTGAACATCCCACGAAGCACCATTAAATCCTTATTTTAAAAAATGGAAAGAATATGGCACCACAACAACAAACCGGCCACGAGAGGGCTGCCCACCAAAACTTAGGGACTGGCAAGGAGGGCATTAATCAGAGAGGCAACAGAGAGACCAAAGATAACCCTGAAGGAGCTGCAAAGCTCCACAGCGGAGATTGGAGTATCTGTCCATAGGACCACTTTAAGCCCTACACTCCACAGAGCTGGGCTTTACGGAAGAGTGTCAATAAAAAAAGCAAACACTTTTGGTGTACGTCAAAAGGCATGTGGGAGACTGCTCAAAAAAATTAAGGGAACACTAAAATAACACATCCTAGATCTGAATGAATGAAATATTCTTATTAAATACTTTTTTCTTTACATAGTTGAATGTGCTGACAACAAAATCACACAAGAATTATCAATGGAAATCAAATGTATCAACCCATGGAGGCCTGACACCCAGCACATCTGTCCACAAGAGATTACAACCTTGTGATAGCTATTACTGAATCGGATACAGCTGAGAAGAAATGAAACACTAAATTGGTGAATTTAGTGGAAACTTGTCCATTTGTAACAAGCATGGTAACAATAATTTGTTGTTACACCTCTGTAATTTGTTGCTACACCTCTGTAATTACAGACTTGTATTACAGTGTAACTGTGAGTCTCTACAATTAACTACAATGCCTGTTAGTTGTAATTACACTGTAATAAGGACTCCTTAAAATGAAGTGTTAGCGAGCTGCCAGTCAAAAGTTACCGAGTACAAGCATTCCAGGTGAAGCTAAATGAGAGAACGCCAAGAGTGTGCAAAGCTGTCATCACGGCAAAGGATGGCTACTTTGAATAATCTTAAATATATTTGGATTTGTAAAAAAAAAGAAATTGGGTTACTACATGAATCATGTGTTATTTAATAGTTTTGATGTCTTCACTAGAAAATAGTAAAAAATATATAAAAAAAACCTTTGAATGAGTAGGTGTGTCCAAACCTCTGACTGGTACTTTGGGCTCCCGAGTGGCACAGTGGTCTAAGGCACTGCATCTCAGTGCTAGAGGCGTCACTACAGACCCTGGCTTGATTCCAGGATGTATGAAAACTTGCCATGATTGGTAGTCCCATAGAGTGGCTCACAATTGGCCCAGCGTCATCTGGGTTTGGGTTTGGCTGGGGTCGGCCGTCATTGTAAATAAGAATTTGTTCTTAACTGTCTTGCCTAGTTAAATAAAAAAAATACAAGTACTGTATATTCAAACGCAAAAGTATCATAGGCTGTGTTCATACAGGTAGCCCAAATCTGATCTTTTCCCAATTATTGGCAAAAGCTGATCTGATTTGTCAAAATACCAATTAGTGTGAACAATTATCAGAATTGGGATGCCTGTGTAAACGCAGCATTAGCGTCTCTAATTCAGTGTGCTAAATCACAACATAAATGAAATAAGCACCAGGTTAATGGATTCTGGGCTTTCGTGTTCAATTTCACAACTCAATTAAAGGGAACTCTCAAAACATCTCACAGCTGAGCACTCTGAAGATTTTGTTTCAATTAATTAATGATGACTGGATGCCACAAATGTCAAATAGGCGGCATCAAAGATAACACGCCGGTATCAGTGATCTCACGTAGAGATCTGAAAACAGTTACATAAAGAGATGACATTCAGATTACGTGCCACATGAATTTTCTCCATCAGCGAGCCCACCATTTGAATGCATCAAAGTAAAACAGACCTTTAAAGCTAATTAGTTTGTCCTTTATGAAGGGATTATGTGCTTGGGTTATTATGTATTGGGACTCCCGTCTTTGTCGGATTACGAAAAGCATCTACTCTGCGGCAAGATTTGTTCCAGATAGAAGCAGATGGTTGCGATGAACAAACACATAGCCTTTAACAGCCAGGCATTTACGTCTTTAAAAAATGTTATGGAGTTATTTGATCAATTGAGTTTTAGGCATCTTATGCGCCCTCTGTAATGCACGCCATCTGGGAGGAAAATGAGGGTAAAAAGTGAGCAGCATTGATTTGTTTGTATGGTTTCTTGGGTAATGAACATGCTGAGAGACTGTAGCACACTCATAATGTACCGTATGTGTTAGCTGAACAGCTGATAGGGAGGGGTGCTGTAAGGATTTGTCAGCTCTCAACTGCATGCCAGCCTGATTCAATCTTGACCTTGAATGGATTTGACCATATTAGGACAGCCTCAGTCGCTGGCTGTCCTAACCTGAACACCATGACATTTCAGTGAAAGTTATAAGCATTGGATGGATGTAGACTATTATTTGTAATAGTGTGGTCTCAAATCTGTTCACTTCTTTATCCTGTGGCAGAGCGAAGGTGCTCTGCCAAAACATTGACATGTGGGTGTCTTTTAAATTGGAAAAATGTTGTTTTCTACAATGGGTTGATCAAAACAAGCATTGTGATTGGTTGAGACGCATTCTACGCCACACTAAAAAACCTGTTTTGCACGGGTAAGCCATTGATGCAAAAATGGTCATCTTGTTTTCTGTTCCACCTGAGAAATCCCTACGCATCCAGTGTCCCATCAGCCTAGCCAGCCAATTTGTATTTGTCACATGCGTCAATTACAACAGGTGTAGAACTTCCCATGAAATGCTTACTTACAAACCCTTCACCAACAATGCAGTTCAAGAAATAGAGTTAATAAAATATTTACTAAATAAATTTAAAAAAAATGTAAATAGTCTGGCTGTCCATTTGATTAGTTGTTCAGCAGTCTTATGGCTTGGAGGTAGAAACTGTAAAGGAGCCTTTTGGTCCTAGACTTGGCGCTCCGGTACAGCTTGCCGTGCGGTAGCAGAGAGAAAAGTCTATGACTTCGGTGACTGGAGTCTTTGACAATCTTTTGGGACTTCCTCTGACACCGCCTAGTATATACAGTACCGTTCAAAAGTTTGGGGTCACTTAGACATGTCCTTATTTTTTAAAGAAAAGCCATTTTTTTTGGTCCATTAAAATAACATCAAATTGATCAGAAATACAGTGTAGACATTGTTAATGTTGTAAATGGCTATTGTAGCTAAAAAGGCAGATTTTTAATGGAATATTTGCATAGGCGTACAGAGGCCCATTATCAGCAACCATCACTCCTGTGTTCCAATGGCACGTTGTGTTCGCAAAACCAAGTTCATCGTTTAAAAGTCTAATCGCTCAATAGAAAACCCGTTTGCAATTATGTTAGCACAGCTGAAAACTGTTGTGCTGATTAAAGAAGCAATAAAACTGTCTTTCGTTAGACTAGTTGAGTATCTGGAGCGTCAGCATGTGTGGGTTCGATTACAGGCTCTAAATGGCCAGAAACATAGACCTTTCTTCTGAAACTCGTCAGTCTATTCTTGTTCTGAGAAATGAAGGCTACTCCATAAGAGATATTGACAAGAAACTGAAGATCTTGTACAATGCTGTGTACTACTCCCTCACATTATGTTGTAGGATCTCTGAGGAACACATGCGAACGTGATATGACTTGTTGAAACAACGTTTAGGGTGAGATTTTCACAGATTCATTTCTTTGCAAATTGAACGAGTGGAAATACAAAAACTATCGTGCGTGCTATATGGACCTTTTTAGGATATGAAAAATGATTTCATCTAACAAAACAACACTTCATCTTATCTCTGGGTGTCACGCCCTGACCTTAGAGATCCTTTTTATGTCTATTTTGGTTTGGTCAGGGCGTGAGTTGGGGTGGTATGTTTTGTTCTATGTTGTCTAGTTCTATGTGTTTGGCCGGGTGTGGTTCTAAATCAGAGGCAGCTGTCTATCGTTGTCTCTGAGAACCATACTTAGGTAGCCTTTTTCCACCTGTGTGTTGTGGGTAGTTGTTTTCTGTTTTGTGTATTGCACCTTGCAGAACTGTTCGTTTGTCATTTTGTTGTTTTCTTTGTTCAAGTATTCGTATTTATTAAAAGAATTATGAATACTTACCACGCTGCACCTTGGTCTTCTCCTTCTCCCGACCACAGCCGTTACACTGGGACCCTTTGGATGATAAATCAGAGCAAGATTTCAGAATGTAAGTACACCTTCAGTGGTAAATTTATCAAACCTATCGCGGTGAAAAAAGTGTTTTGTTGTCAGGAGCTCTCCTCAAACAATAGCATGGCAATTTTTCGCAGTAATAGCTACTGTACATTGGACAGTGCAGTTATATTAACAAGAATTTAAGGTTTCAGCCGATATAAGACACTTATATGTACCGACATTTGTTATTTCTCTAAAATCTGCGATCTTGACATAAGGCGCTGCATGATTTACAACTGCCCCGTTGACGGGATGCTGCTCCTTAAGAAGTTTTAAAGGTCTTGCTCACATCGGCTACGGAGAGCGAAATCACACAGTTGTCTGGAACAGTTTGGTGCGCTCATGCATGCTTCAGTGTTGCTTGCCTCAAAGCGAGCATAAAAGGCATTTAGCTCATCTGGTAGGCTCGCATCACTGGGCAGCTCACGGCTGTGTTTCCTTTTATAGTCCGTAATATTTTTCAAGCCCTGCCACATCCGACGAGCGTCATAGCTGGTGTAGTAGGATTCAATCTTAGTCATGTGTTGACGCTTTGTCTGTGATGGTTTGTCTGAGGGCATAGTGGTAATTCTTATAAGCGTCCGGATTAGTGTCCCGCTCCTTGAAAGTGGCAGCTCTAGCCTTTAGCTTGGTGCGAATGTTGCCTGTAATCCAAGGCTTCTGGTTGGGAAATGTATGTACGATCACTGTGGGGACGACGTCGTCGATGCACTTATTGATGAAGCCGGTGACCATGAACAGGGCTGGATAACCAAATGGGCAAGTAGAGCATGTGCCCTGGGGCCCTTGACCTCTTTTTGGGAGGAAATAGTATTGAGTATTGCATGCACATACCACCCACTTTGCTATGAAGCCCATAAATAAGATCTGGTGCAACCAATTACCTTCAGAAGTCACATAATTAGGTAAATAAAGTCCACCTGTGTGCAATCTAAGTATCACCTGATCTGTCACATGATCTCAGCATATATACACCTGTTCTGAAAGGCCCCAGTCTGCAACAGCACTAAGCAAGGGGCACCACCAAGCAAACAGCACCACGAAGACCAAGGAGCTCTCCAAACAGGTCAGGGACAAAGCTGTGGAGAAGTTCACATCAGGGTTGGGTTATAAAAAATATCTGAAACTTTGAACATCCCATGGAGCAACGTTAAATCCATTATTAAAACATGGAAAGAATATGGCATGACAACAAACCTGCCAAGAGAGGGCCACCCACCAAAACTCACAGACCAGGCAAGGAGGGCATTAATGAGAGGCAACAAAGAGACCAAAGATAACCCTGAAGGAGCAGCAAAGCTCCATAGCTGAGAATGGAGTATCTGTCCATAGGACCACTTTAAGCTGTACACTCCACAGAGCTGGGCTTTACGGAAGAGTGGTCAGAAAAAGCCATTGCTTATTAAAGAAAAAAATAAGCAAACATGTTTGGTGTTCGCCAAAAGGTATGTGGGAGATTCCCCAAACATATGGAAGAAGGTACTCTGGTCAGATAAGACTAAAATGTTACTTTTTGGCCATCAAGGAAAATGCTATGCCCGGCGCAAATCCAACACCTCTCATCACCCCAAGAATTTCATCCCCACAGTGAAGAATGGTGGTGGCAGCATCATACTGTGGGGATGTTTTTCATCAGCAGGAACTGGGAAACAGGTCAGATTTGAAGGAATGATGGATGGCTCTAAATACAGGGAAATTCTTGAGGGAAACCTGTTTCAGTCTTTCAGAGATTTGAGACTGGGACGGAGGTTCACCTTCCAGCAGGACAATGACCCTAAGCATACTGCTAAAGCAACACTTGAGTGGATTAAGGGGTAACATTTATATGTCTTGGAATGGCCTAGTCAAAGCTCAGACATCAATCCAATTTAGAATTTTTGGTATGACATAAAGATTGCTGTACACCAGTGGAACCCATCCAACTTGAAGGATCTGGAGCAGTTTTGCCTTGAAGAATGGGCAAAAATCCCAGTGGCTAGATGTGCCAAGCTTACAGAGACATACCCCAAGAGACTTGCAGTTGTAAATGCTGCAAAAGGTGCCTCTACAAAGTATTGACTTTGGGGGGTGAATAGTTATACACGCTCAAGTTCTGTTTTTTTGTCTTATTTCTTGTTTGTTTTACAAAAAATATATTTTGCATCATCAAAGTGGAAGGCATGTAAATCAAATGATACAAACCCCCCAAAAATCTATTATGATTCCAAGTTAAGGCAACAAAATAGGAAAAATACCAAAGGGGGTGAATACTTTTGCCAGCCACTGTAACCTGACTAGACACAGCCTCATCTACACCACCATCCAGAGCATGACTAGGCACAGCCTCATCTACAGCGCCATCTTTAGCCTGACTAGGCTCAGCCTCATCTTCACCAACAACTGTAGCCTGACTAGGCCCAGCATCATCTACATCACCCTTCATAGCATGCCTAGACCCAGCCTCAGCTACACCACCATCTATAGCCTGACTAGGCCCAGCCTCATCTACAGCGCCATCAAAAGCCTGAATAGGCCCAGCCTCATCTACACCAACATCCCTGACATGACTAGGCCCAGCCTCGGCTGCCTGCGTCACATTGCCCCCTTTACGTTGACCTCAATTTCCCCCACTGGCGCTTGTACCCTCACCTTGTCTATGGCCTTTATGTGGGCACGCAAAGCTCTTATGTCCCAAATCTCCGTACTCAAAACACTGTAGACTATCTGTGCTGGCAAACCTTGCATAGAGCCCCTCCCCATGACTCACTTTAAAATGCACATTTAGCTGTTACTCATTGTTATTTAGAAACATGAACAAAACAACGTGCTTAACGGCATCTGCCTGAAAACCTGCCTGAAAAATGACTCCGCTCATTCCTGATTTGGTCATCCGTTATTGTAATGAACACGAGGGAGACAGAGAGCAGATTACAAGCGTAGAGCGCAGCAGGTGTTTAATGAAAGGGACCATAGGAGGAGGCAGGTAGCTAGGTCCAGGGGCAGGCAGAAGGTCATACATGGTAGGTCCAAAAATAGCAACAGTACAGGCAGGGAATAGGCAAAAGGTGTAGTGAGTGAGGCAGGCAAAAACTATCATACACGGGAGGAGAGAAGGACGGGAAAAAACAGAGCTCCGAAAAAGTGTGTCTCAAAACAAACAATACCTCATAGTGATGGGGTGCAAGGAACTGAACTAAATAATGTGGGATGATGACATGCAGGTGTGTGAACAGGTGATTAGAATTCCGGTGATTGGGATCTGGAGAGTGAGCTGGAAAGTGGGCTGCGTTCCGGGGATCTAAGTGTTTGGGAGTGTGAGTTGGACGCAGACGTTACAGTAATAAACAGAGTTAAATTTGCAACTACCACCCTGGTCGAAAGAGGAGAAATTGGCACCAACACACCCCTTACAAATATTCCACTAGCAATGAGCCTACCCACCAAATTTGCTCTTTTCAAGAACACAACAGCTTTGTATAATGTATAAATTCAGCTCCAAACTGTTCACTGACTGCGAGCAGAACCTCCTCCACCTTAACTCCATTCTCAGGAACACACCTGAATCCATGCCGTAACCACAGCATCTCCTCCGCGCTAAGCTGAGAAGCCATCGCGCAAACCATACCTTCCAAACCCAAGGAAACTAAAACTCTGTCCTCATCCATGCTAACTTAATGAGTTCCGAGAGCTGATCTGTTATCCAACGATTAGTTTAATAGCCCGGCTACTGTAGGTGTGAAAAGTTTTACACAGTATCTATTCTTTATTAAGCTTTCGTTCATAAAATAATGATAAAAAAGACTTTCAAGATGCAGATGTTAATTTCAACTACTGTACAGTACATCTCAGCTACATTTTAGTTACACTTCCCCTCAGCTCCACAACCACAGGTAAAACTACGTTGTACAGTGCCATATTTTCCTAACGGAAACCCTGAGGTTTTAATTTTTCTTGAAATAGAAACACCATAATATTAATCAAATTAAGCAAAATTTCTTAAAATCAATACCATATACTATGTTCTTTCAAAAAAAGTTTTAAATTCTTTAGTACAGCCTATATTTAAAACTGTAAAATGCTTCTCAAAGATGCCCGTTGGTGGCCAAACTAGCACTAACTAGCATTAATGGCAAGAATGGCTGACACTTAAATAACATGCCATAGAATTCTGTGGCAGCCCGCAAGGTGTGCTGCAGTATGATACAACTTTTAAAGGAAGTACCACTGTATGTGTAACTGTAGGAAGCGAAGATCTTAAGTTAAAATATTGCAATGGTTTTACAGGTAAGAGCAATGGAAACAATCTGAGTCTACATATCCCTTGTGTGTATTTTAGATTGTAAAACCCAGAGTGAAGGGTTTGAAAGGATGAAGTGTCGGGTTTTATGTGTTGATTTCGCTTACTTTAAAATAAGTATATAACCTCCTTTTGATAGAAGCTCTCTACGATAATTATCACAGTGATAAGAACATTTATGTTTGTGCTTTTCCTGTAACCAATTTGACTGGGTTCATGCAAGTGACTGATTGAGCGTGCCTGGGAGGAATCCTCACTATCAGTATAAGCAATTTGGCAGTACGCCCAGAACATTGCTTTGAGAACCGAAAGGGGCATCTCAGTTTCAAGGTCTCAGCTTGGGGAGAAAAAGCCTTGAGGTATTGGTCAGTCACATGCAGGAACCAAAGTTAATGATGAATAATGAATAATGTAAATCATGCTTATGACTTTTTTGTATAGCCGTATATAAGAAAACAAACGGGACTGCCCAGGCGGAGCTCCCGACCGATGTGTACCATGGTGCATTAAGTTTGTTTGAACCTTTCCAGCTTACAGATAATAAAGAGTGATTCCTTGTATATTGACTTCAGGTGTCCCTGGTGGTAACTTCCATGACATATTATAAAACGGCACATTTTTCTCTGCACCATGGCAAAATTTGTTGAAATGAAGGAAGTTAGCTGACCCCCCCCAAACCCACATTTTTTTGTTTTGTTTTGGGGGGCAAATTATGTAGTCCGGTCCTGCCCATGCACCCACTTAGAGGAACTGAAAATCACTACCCTCTTTCCAGCTAAAGGATATTACTGAATACAGAACAAAAAAAGAGCGATACAAGCAGAGAAAAAATCTCACCGAGAGTAATGTACTAGGGCCATTCTTCAGTCATGTCTCGTACTTCTAATGAAAGGGACCATAGGAGGAGGCAGGTAGCTAGGTCCAGGGGCAGGCAGAAGGTCATACATGGTAGGTCCAAAAATAGCAACAGTACAGGCAGGGAATAGGCAAAAGGTGTAGTGAGTGAGGCAGGCAAAAACTATCATACACGGGAGGAGAGAAGGACGGGAAAAAACAGAGCTCCGAAAAAGTGTGTCTCAAAACAAACAATACCTCATAGTGATGGGGTGCAAGGAACTGAACTAAATAATGTGGGATGATGACATGCAGGTGTGTGAACAGGTGATTAGAATTCCGGTGATTGGGATCTGGAGAGTGAGCTGGAAAGTGGGCTGCGTTCCGGGGATCTAAGTGTTTGGGAGTGTGAGTTGGACGCAGACGTTACAGTAATAAACAGAGTTAAATTTGCAACTACCACCCTGGTCGAAAGAGGAGAAATTGGCACCAACACACCCCTTACAAATATTCCACTAGCAATGAGCCTACCCACCAAATTTGCTCTTTTCAAGAACACAACAGCTTTGTATAATGTATAAATTCAGCTCCAAACTGTTCACTGACTGCGAGCAGAACCTCCTCCACCTTAACTCCATTCTCAGGAACACACCTGAATCCATGCCGTAACCACAGCATCTCCTCCGCGCTAAGCTGAGAAGCCATCGCGCAAACCATACCTTCCAAACCCAAGGAAACTAAAACTCTGTCCTCATCCATGCTAACTTAATGAGTTCCGAGAGCTGATCTGTTATCCAACGATTAGTTTAATAGCCCGGCTACTGTAGGTGTGAAAAGTTTTACACAGTATCTATTCTTTATTAAGCTTTCGTTCATAAAATAATGATAAAAAAGACTTTCAAGATGCAGATGTTAATTTCAACTACTGTACAGTACATCTCAGCTACATTTTAGTTACACTTCCCCTCAGCTCCACAACCACAGGTAAAACTACGTTGTACAGTGCCATATTTTCCTAACGGAAACCCTGAGGTTTTAATTTTTCTTGAAATAGAAACACCATAATATTAATCAAATTAAGCAAAATTTCTTAAAATCAATACCATATACTATGTTCTTTCAAAAAAAGTTTTAAATTCTTTAGTACAGCCTATATTTAAAACTGTAAAATGCTTCTCAAAGATGCCCGTTGGTGGCCAAACTAGCACTAACTAGCATTAATGGCAAGAATGGCTGACACTTAAATAACATGCCATAGAATTCTGTGGCAGCCCGCAAGGTGTGCTGCAGTATGATACAACTTTTAAAGGAAGTACCACTGTATGTGTAACTGTAGGAAGCGAAGATCTTAAGTTAAAATATTGCAATGGTTTTACAGGTAAGAGCAATGGAAACAATCTGAGTCTACATATCCCTTGTGTGTATTTTAGATTGTAAAACCCAGAGTGAAGGGTTTGAAAGGATGAAGTGTCGGGTTTTATGTGTTGATTTCGCTTACTTTAAAATAAGTATATAACCTCCTTTTGATAGAAGCTCTCTACGATAATTATCACAGTGATAAGAACATTTATGTTTGTGCTTTTCCTGTAACCAATTTGACTGGGTTCATGCAAGTGACTGATTGAGCGTGCCTGGGAGGAATCCTCACTATCAGTATAAGCAATTTGGCAGTACGCCCAGAACATTGCTTTGAGAACCGAAAGGGGCATCTCAGTTTCAAGGTCTCAGCTTGGGGAGAAAAAGCCTTGAGGTATTGGTCAGTCACATGCAGGAACCAAAGTTAATGATGAATAATGAATAATGTAAATCATGCTTATGACTTTTTTGTATAGCCGTATATAAGAAAACAAACGGGACTGCCCAGGCGGAGCTCCCGACCGATGTGTACCATGGTGCATTAAGTTTGTTTGAACCTTTCCAGCTTACAGATAATAAAGAGTGATTCCTTGTATATTGACTTCAGGTGTCCCTGGTGGTAACTTCCATGACATATTATAAAACGGCACATTTTTCTCTGCACCATGGCAAAATTTGTTGAAATGAAGGAAGTTAGCTGACCCCCCCCAAACCCACATTTTTTTGTTTTGTTTTGGGGGGCAAATTATGTAGTCCGGTCCTGCCCATGCACCCACTTAGAGGAACTGAAAATCACTACCCTCTTTCCAGCTAAAGGATATTACTGAATACAGAACAAAAAAAGAGCGATACAAGCAGAGAAAAAATCTCACCGAGAGTAATGTACTAGGGCCATTCTTCAGTCATGTCTCGTACTTCTAATGAAAGGGACCATAGGAGGAGGCAGGTAGCTAGGTCCAGGGGCAGGCAGAAGGTCATACATGGTAGGTCCAAAAATAGCAACAGTACAGGCAGGGAATAGGCAAAAGGTGTAGTGAGTGAGGCAGGCAAAAACTATCATACACGGGAGGAGAGAAGGACGGGAAAAAACAGAGCTCCGAAAAAGTGTGTCTCAAAACAAACAATACCTCATAGTGATGGGGTGCAAGGAACTGAACTAAATAATGTGGGATGATGACATGCAGGTGTGTGAACAGGTGATTAGAATTCCGGTGATTGGGATCTGGAGAGTGAGCTGGAAAGTGGGCTGCGTTCCGGGGATCTAAGTGTTTGGGAGTGTGAGTTGGACGCAGACGTTACAGTAATAAACAGAGTTAAATTTGCAACTACCACCCTGGTCGAAAGAGGAGAAATTGGCACCAACACACCCCTTACAAATATTCCACTAGCAATGAGCCTACCCACCAAATTTGCTCTTTTCAAGAACACAACAGCTTTGTATAATGTATAAATTCAGCTCCAAACTGTTCACTGACTGCGAGCAGAACCTCCTCCACCTTAACTCCATTCTCAGGAACACACCTGAATCCATGCCGTAACCACAGCATCTCCTCCGCGCTAAGCTGAGAAGCCATCGCGCAAACCATACCTTCCAAACCCAAGGAAACTAAAACTCTGTCCTCATCCATGCTAACTTAATGAGTTCCGAGAGCTGATCTGTTATCCAACGATTAGTTTAATAGCCCGGCTACTGTAGGTGTGAAAAGTTTTACACAGTATCTATTCTTTATTAAGCTTTCGTTCATAAAATAATGATAAAAAAGACTTTCAAGATGCAGATGTTAATTTCAACTACTGTACAGTACATCTCAGCTACATTTTAGTTACACTTCCCCTCAGCTCCACAACCACAGGTAAAACTACGTTGTACAGTGCCATATTTTCCTAACGGAAACCCTGAGGTTTTAATTTTTCTTGAAATAGAAACACCATAATATTAATCAAATTAAGCAAAATTTCTTAAAATCAATACCATATACTATGTTCTTTCAAAAAAAGTTTTAAATTCTTTAGTACAGCCTATATTTAAAACTGTAAAATGCTTCTCAAAGATGCCCGTTGGTGGCCAAACTAGCACTAACTAGCATTAATGGCAAGAATGGCTGACACTTAAATAACATGCCATAGAATTCTGTGGCAGCCCGCAAGGTGTGCTGCAGTATGATACAACTTTTAAAGGAAGTACCACTGTATGTGTAACTGTAGGAAGCGAAGATCTTAAGTTAAAATATTGCAATGGTTTTACAGGTAAGAGCAATGGAAACAATCTGAGTCTACATATCCCTTGTGTGTATTTTAGATTGTAAAACCCAGAGTGAAGGGTTTGAAAGGATGAAGTGTCGGGTTTTATGTGTTGATTTCGCTTACTTTAAAATAAGTATATAACCTCCTTTTGATAGAAGCTCTCTACGATAATTATCACAGTGATAAGAACATTTATGTTTGTGCTTTTCCTGTAACCAATTTGACTGGGTTCATGCAAGTGACTGATTGAGCGTGCCTGGGAGGAATCCTCACTATCAGTATAAGCAATTTGGCAGTACGCCCAGAACATTGCTTTGAGAACCGAAAGGGGCATCTCAGTTTCAAGGTCTCAGCTTGGGGAGAAAAAGCCTTGAGGTATTGGTCAGTCACATGCAGGAACCAAAGTTAATGATGAATAATGAATAATGTAAATCATGCTTATGACTTTTTTGTATAGCCGTATATAAGAAAACAAACGGGACTGCCCAGGCGGAGCTCCCGACCGATGTGTACCATGGTGCATTAAGTTTGTTTGAACCTTTCCAGCTTACAGATAATAAAGAGTGATTCCTTGTATATTGACTTCAGGTGTCCCTGGTGGTAACTTCCATGACATATTATAAAACGGCACATTTTTCTCTGCACCATGGCAAAATTTGTTGAAATGAAGGAAGTTAGCTGACCCCCCCCAAACCCACATTTTTTTGTTTTGTTTTGGGGGGCAAATTATGTAGTCCGGTCCTGCCCATGCACCCACTTAGAGGAACTGAAAATCACTACCCTCTTTCCAGCTAAAGGATATTACTGAATACAGAACAAAAAAAGAGCGATACAAGCAGAGAAAAAATCTCACCGAGAGTAATGTACTAGGGCCATTCTTCAGTCATGTCTCGTACTTCTCTGGCACAATGTCAGAACAAAAATTGACAAATGGATCGGGGAAAAAAACGTTGATTTGCACACACCGCTCCGGTTTTCAAAGATTGTTTTGAACTGTTGGGTGGGGTGTGTTTGTGTATATGTGTCGCTTCCACTCTGTGTGGTGGATAATGATATTTTTGATGTAAGGGGACCACCAAAAATTTCCCTCCGGACTCTGCAGGGAGAGAGGGGGCTGACTTCCAGAGCTGGGAGGAGGCCGATTGTAACGGGTGACGCTCTCCTCATCCTCGGAAGAGGTGAGGAGAGAAGGATCTTCTGACCAAAACGCAGGCTCAGGGAAATAAGCCATCTTTATTATAAATTACGATGGCACACGAAACGAAACAAAACACTTTCCAAACTACAAAATAACAAAACGACGTTGACGAGACCTGAACATAAACTTACATAACTAAACATAAACTTACGTACAGGTAACAGACGACATCGAAACGAAACGAACAACCGAAACAATCCCGTATGGTGTAAGACATAACACAGACACAGGAGACAATCACCCACAAACAAACAGTGAGAACGCCCTACCTAAATATGACTCTTAATTAGAGGAAAATGCAAACCACCTGCCTCTAATCAAGAGCCATACCAGGTAACCCAAAACCAACATAGAAACAGATAACATAGACTGCCCACCCAAAACACATGCCCTGACCATAAACACATAAAAAACAACATAAAACAGGTCAGGACTGTTACAGTACCCCCCCCTCAAGATGCGCACGCCGGGCGCACAAGCACAAAGTCCAGGGGAGGGTCCGGGTGGGCAGTTGACCACGGTGGTGGTTCCGGCTCAGGACGCTGTCCCCATACCACCATAGTCACTCCCCTCTTCTGTCTACCCCTTCTACTGACCACCCTAACACTACCCTCCCCTAAATAAACAGCTAGCACCGGGACAAGGGGCAGCACCGGGACAAGGGGTAGCACCGGGACAAGGGGCAGCACCGGGATAAGGACCAGCACCGGAATAAGGGGCAGCACCGGGACAAGGGGCAGCACCGGGACAAGGGGCAGCACCGGGACAAGGGGCAGCACCGGGACAAGGGGCAGCACCGGGACAAGGGGCAGCACCGGGACAAGGGGCAGCACCGGGACAAGGGGCAGCACCGGGACAAGGGGCAGCACCGGGACAAGGGGCAGATCCCGGCTGAAGGACTCTGGCAGGTCCTGTTTGGACGGCTCTGGCAGGTCCATGCAGGCTGACGGCTCTCGACGCTCATGGCAGACTGACGGCTCTCTACGCTCATGGCAGGCTGACGGCTCTCGACGCTCATGGCAGGCTGACGGCTCTCGACGCTCATGGCAGGCTGACGGCTCTCGACGCTCATGGCAGGCTGACGGCTCTCGACGCTCATGGCGCTCTGACGGCTCTGGCTGCTCATGGCTCACTGACGGCTCTGGCTGCTCATGGCTCTCTGACGGCTCTGGCTGCTCATGGCTCGCTGGCGGCTCTGGCAGATCCTGTCTGATTGGCGGCTCTGGCAGATCCTGTCTGATTGGCGGCTCTGGCAGATCCTGTCTGGTTGGCGGCTCTGGCAGATCCTGTCTGGTTGGCGGCTCTGGCAGATCCTGTCTGGTTGGCGGCTCTGGCAGATCCTGTCTGGTTGGCGGCTCTGGCAGATCCTGTCTGGCGGGCGGCTCTAGCGGCTCCTGTCTGGCTGACGGCTCTAGCGGCTCCTGTCTGGCGGATGGCTCTGTAGGCTCATGGCAGACGGGCGGCTTTGCAGGCTCATGGCAGACGGGCGGCTTTGCAGGCTCCTGGCAGACGGATGGCTCAGATGGCGCTGGGGAGACGGATGGCTCAGATGGCGCTGGGGAGACGGATGGCTCAGATGGCGCTGGGGAGACGGATGGCTCAGATGGCGCTGGGGAGACGGATGGCTCTGGCCGGATACGGCGCACTGTAGACCTGGTGCGTGGTGCCGGAACTGGAGGCACCGGGCTAATGATAAGCACCTTCCTACTAGTGCGTGGAGCAGGGACAGGGCACACTGAACTCTCAAAGCGTACTCTATACCTGGTGCGTGGTACCGGCACTGGTGGCACCTGGCTGAGGGCACGCACCTCAGGACTAGTACGGGGAGAAGTGACAGTGTGTACAGGACTTAGGAGACGCACAGGTGGCTTAGTGCGTGGGGCCGGAACTGGAGGCACTGAACTGGATACACGCACTATAGGGAGAGTGCGTGGAGGAGGAACAGGGCTCTGGAAATGCACTGGTAGCCTAGTGCGTAATGTAGGCACTGTAGGTACTAGGCTGGGGCGGGGAGGTGGCGCCGGAAATACCGGACCGTGCAGGCGTACTGGCTCTCTTGAGCATTGAGCCTGCCCAACCTTACCTGGTTGAATGCTCCCGGTCGCCCGCCCAGTACGAGGAGGTGGAATAACCCGCACCGGGCTGTGTAGGCGAACCGGGGAAACCATGCGTAAGGCAGGTGCCATGTATGCCGGCCCGAGGAGACGCACTGGAGACCAGACGCGTTGAGCCGGCCTCATGACACCTGGCTCAATGCCCAATCTAGCCCTACCAGTGCGGGGAGGTGGAATAACCCGCACTGGGCTATGCACACGTACAGGAGACACCGTGCGCTCTACTGCGTAACACGGTGTCTGCCCGTACTCCCGCTCTCCACGGTTAGCCTGGGAAGTGGGCGCAGGTCTCCTACCTGCCCTTGGCCCACTACCCTTTAGCCCCCCCCCAAGAAATTTTTGGGAGTTACTCACGGGCTTTTCGGGCTTCCGTGCAAGACGTGTCCCCTCATAATTCCGGTTACGAGCTTGAATCTCCGGCTTCCATCCACGTCTCCTAGCTGCCTCCTTAAACCACCGCTCCTGGGCTGTGGCTGCCTCACTCTTCTCACGAGAGCAGCGATATTCTCCAGTTTGCGCCCAGGGTCCTCTACCAGACAGGATCTCCTCCCAAGTCCAGAAATCCTTGTTGCTCCGTCGAGCATTCCCATACCGCTTGGTCACATTTTGTTGGTGGGTGATTCTGTAACGGGTGACGCTCTCCTCATCCTCGGAAGAGGTGAGGAGAGAAGGATCTTCTGACCAAAACGCAGGCTCAGGGAAATAAGCCATCTTTATTATAAATTACGATGGCACACGAAACGAAACAAAACACTTTCCAAACTACAAAATAACAAAACGACGTTGACGAGACCTGAACATAAACTTACATAACTAAACATAAACTTACGTACAGGTAACAGACGACATCGAAACGAAACGAACAACCGAAACAATCCCGTATGGTGTAAGACATAACACAGACACAGGAGACAATCACCCACAAACAAACAGTGAGAACGCCCTACCTAAATATGACTCTTAATTAGAGGAAAATGCAAACCACCTGCCTCTAATCAAGAGCCATACCAGGTAACCCAAAACCAACATAGAAACAGATAACATAGACTGCCCACCCAAAACACATGCCCTGACCATAAACACATAAAAAACAACATAAAACAGGTCAGGACTGTTACACCGATGGCCACTGACTGACTAGAGCGGACCAAATGAGAACCGGGGAGAATGTAAGGAGATCCAAGAGAGGGAGGAAAAGAGAGAGAAAGAAAGATAGAAGGACCAACAGTAGGGGGTAGAAAGGGAGGGGGTAGACGAGAGAGAAAGGGAGAAAGCGAGAGAGATCTGCTAAGGATAAAAGAGAAGATGCATTTAATTTGATTCCATGCCCTCCTTTGTATTTTGCCCTCCATTTAACCACCATACATTCTCTTCTCTCCTCCTCTCTTCCTTTCTGTGTTCCTAAATCAATCTGAACTGTAATGGCAGAATATAGCTCTCTCTAACCTCCCCCTGCTGTATGGATTTTCACTGATAAGGGATACGTTAGAGCCCAGTTTCCGTGGTGAAGATGCCCAGTTGCCGTGGTGGTGCCCAGCTGCTGATCCCAGATGCCCTTGCCAAGGCACAAAGTTGCCTGGCACATAACGGACATGGCTGTAGCGTTCCAAAGGATATGTCTCTCTCACTTGCATCCCCAATAGAGCTGAATATTGGAGGAAACTGAGGGTTTGTAAGCAGGGTTATCCATTGAGCCCAGCTAATAATGTTTGGCTTGAATCATTGAATGATACTTGGGGGCTCCAATGGCTACAAAGGTCAAGATATCTAGTCAGGCTTAAGATCCTCCCATTAGAGCCTATGCTTGAGATACAGTACCCACTAATTTTGTCAATAAATGCCAAGAGTAAGTACCATGAAAAAACAAATAAAATAAGACAGAATCAACCAAGTAAGAATTACTAGTTAGTTTGTAGCTGCTAATTATTGATATAAAGAGTGATTAATTATCCTGGTTGTTAAGTAGGAACAACTATTCATTACTGAAGAACTATCAATAAATGTAAACTAACCTTTTAAGAATGTACTTGGAACTTTCACATCTGCTGTATTTGGGCCATTCTAAAAACGTAACTTTTGGGTCTTTGCTTGTTGCTGGGTAGTTTTAATGATGCTTTCCGTTTTGTTTCCAATTACCTTCCTGTCGTTACCCAGTTATTTCAGCACTGTACTTTAGTGAATATTATGTACTTTACCTCTAACTTATTGTGTAGTTTGACCACATGTTCTGTGTACCTAAGGGACCTAAACACTGTATTCTAAATCAACGTTTTATTAGAGAAGAATGGATTAACCTTTTCAATGCAAGTTAACCTCTACGGAATTGGTGTCCCCCCGCGGGACGGTTGAGTTAATGTAGGCTAATGTGATTAGCATGAAGTTGTGAGTAACAAAAACATTTCCCAGGATATAGACATATCTGATATGGGCAGTTAATCTAACTGCATTGTCATATTTACAGTGGCTATTACAGTGCAAGAACACCATGCTATTGTTTGAGGAGCGTGCATAATTATGAACTTGAAATTATTAATACACCAATTATGCACATGTGGGCAGTCTTGATACATCATTTTGAACAGATATGCAATGGTTCATTGGATCAGTCTAAAACTTTGCACATGCACTGCTGCCATCTAGTGGCCAAAATCTAAATTGCGCCTGGGCTGGAATAATACAATATTCTCATGCATTTCAAAGATGATGGTACAATTTTTTTTTCTTTTACCAGATCTCAGACAAAGTCTTCACTCTGGTCTTTCTGAAGCACTGCTTGATGAGGCCGAAGCACCAGTCGGGGCAAACTTGGTGTGGCCTGTGATCAGGAAGCGAAGGTCCAGATTGTGGTGGAGCTTGTGCATGGTCCACCAGGCACAGTACCAGAGCACAAACTTGTTCCTGTTTTGGCCATTGCAGTTATCACAATTTAGGTCCACACGTGTTTTCCCAACTCTGCAGTTGGTGAAGAAATGGTGCATGTAGTTGATGACTGCGCTGTTGCCTTTGCTTGGGCCAGCTCTCTTTTTGATGACTGTATGACTGGTGGATTAGAGTCAGGCGTGTTCTACTGATTGATGCTGGAAGACAAATTCCAGATACAAATATTTTAGCATTATTATACAATAGATGCGAAATGGCATTCTGAGATATCCCTACACAGTTCATACACATGTTAGCTACTGTAGCTAGCCAGCCACCTAACGTCAGCTGGCTAGCTAACAGCAAGCTTTAACTAGCAATACAAACCGATTGTCATAGCTAGCTAAGGTTAACCAATAGGTTCAATGTTAGCTAGTTAGCTAACGTATAATATCTGAATCTGTAGCCAGATTCTTACCTGTATACATGGATGAAAGCTTCACGGCAGACTGCAACCCCTTTTATAAGACATCCTGTGTTGTTTCCGTTTAGTTTGCACAGCTTTTTTGGCCCGTTTTGTTCCACTGATTTCAAAACGTATTATTTTATTTTCAAAACGTGTTATTTTCAGCATTCGTCGTCCAGAAAGTAGTCCAACTTTTTCCCACTGACCTTTGTAGATAGCGCCTGATAAATTCAGGGCAGCAATGTTACTGAGAGCAGTAGCAACATATTTGCAGTTCTCCATGTCTAATGTAAAAAAATGCTTTAAACTGCAGTAGAAAGGATTATCTAGGCATTATGAGCAGCTCATTTTATAGACACAATATGCACAGACCAATCCAAACTCATCTCTCGGCATGTCCAGCCCACTCATCATCTCAGCCAATCATGGCTAGCGAGAAGGTTGCTGTGTGGCTAAACCAACTAGGCTCATAGTTTAACAATTTTATTCGCATTTACAGCTGGCATACAAGTTTGAAATTAAGGCACATGAAAGTTCACATGTTCGAGAATGCATTCTGCCAAAATATGCATTTTGATAAAGAAAATATTTTTTACATTCAAAAGGCTATCTTGTGAAGTTGTGACTTGCGACATATGCCTAGTTTCCTGAATCGGCTCACATTTTAGGCGAAAATTGAAAAAAAGGGTCCGATCCTTACATTAGACTGTTCACTTACATGTTGCACAAGGGGCAACCTCAGCCTTGAAAATGCTGAATCACCTCAGCCACAACATGTGAAGCCTGATGATGCTGAGGACGACGTGGTGTCCCGAGCCATGACCCTGTGCTTCAGATGCCTGAACAACAGTCAAGACCAACAACTACAGACACGGCTCAAGACTGGCAGCCAAGAAAAATAAAACAGAAGGTCAACTATCAAGATGTGGATGAAGAGCTGCTTGCGTTTGTCAGGAAGCCAATCCCTTCTGCTGCTACCATGGAGGATGAGGATGAGGCATTTGTGCTCAGCCTTGTGCCAGAGATGAAGAAAATAGGAAGAAACACGGGATGTCTACTATCATTGATTGTAAACTGGGATGACCAGTATGCAACACCTATGCCACCACCTCCACACCACAATGGCTCTTTGATGCTCCGCATTGAAGAGGTGGACTGCAGCCTATGATGTACGGCCAGCCTAGGCATCAATACTCCTACTCACCAGGATCTAGATCTAGATCTCCAACACATAACTGGGATGACCAGCAGGCAACACCACAGCCACCACCACGGCCTGCAAGTAATCCGCACGGAAGAGGTGGACTGCAGCCACTCATGTAGGATGAGCCGAGGGATCAATACTCAGCTGGGATGACAGCTTCAGTACATTCTCTCAAATGAGCTGGGAAAGAGACTCCCAGTCACATCGGTAATCCCCTACTAAAAGGCAGATCCCAGCACCGCGCATATTTAGGCCTATGTCCTGTTATAAAAAGGGAAACGTTTATGTATGCACTATTTGCACTTCTTTGTTGTTGCAGTTATATTTGCATTGCACCATGTATTTAACCTTTGTTTAATTGCTATTCAGTGGACATTGTAATTGGGAGAGATATGCCATTTTTTGTTTACATGCCTTGCTGTGGCTGTTCATCTCACCTACAACAGGTGCACCATGCCTTGCTGTGACTGTTACTGTCACCTTGAATGATTATAAATAAAAGTCTAAACAAAGACCAGTGTTTCTTACTTACCTTGAGTATAATGAAAAGACACTATAGCACCTGGTGATCTTGTTGCTCCCTAAATGTAATGGAACATAAGCCTACATCTGTGGAGCATCATGATCACCAGTGTGCTGGAGTTTCTTTACACTATAGTATACTGCTTTTCTTCATGCACCTGCTTGCACAATACAACCTTTTCCAAAAACGTACCTTAGTGTGACAACTAGTCTTTGCTTTGGCTCTATTGGGGTCCTGTAGTTGGTCGTCTGCTTGTTGAGGTCTGGGCCAACAAAAAACAGAAGGGTCTCCATCTCTTCTGCACTCATCCGGAAGTATCGATGATGTCAGGCAGGGTCCACGAGCAGCTCCTGGACAAGGTGGTAGTATTGCCCATGCTCCCTTCTCAGCACATTTATGGGATGCACCCATAACCTCCTCCTCCTTCCCTGTCTGCACCTCAGTAATACAAGGACAACCAACTTCTGTTTTAGCAGGTGACGTCTGTTAATCCATGCTGTTTAGAAAATAATACATAATTTTTTAGTTGTTTGGATGAGTATAATATTAGTTTCTTATTTCTTGGTCTTTTATTCAGTAAATGCATTGTTCATATCTCATACCAGAGCGGTTTGGTTGTAAGGTGAAACAGACTGGCTAATTATAGTAATCAGCTTGCCATCATGTATTTTCTTGGCATAATGGAGTCTTTGAGAGGAAAGTGCCTAGATGTGTAAAACTACAATTTGCACTTATTATACAATATGCAATCATGTACTTACCCATATTACCACTCCTCAATCGTGGTGAAATCAGAAGAATCAGAATACATTTCAAAAGGGTCACTGAAAATGCAGGCAAGAAAAGGCACTAACAACACCCCCAAAGTAATATCATTGGTTCAGAGTTCCTGCGTGTCCTGATCGCGTCTGGTGTGGGGGGAGAAAATCAACATGCACGTGACGGCGCACGCAGACACATGCGCACGTTTGGTCTGGTCACCGTGTAATGGGTCTGAATACTAATGTAAATGTGAAATTTCAGTTATTTATTTTTTATAAATTTGCCAAATAAAAAAACTACTGTTTTTGCTTTGTCATTATGGGGTATTGTGTGTAGATTGATAAGGGGAGAAAAACGATGTAATACATTTTTGAATGAGGCTGTAACGTAACAAAATGTGGAAAAAGTCAAGGGGTCTGAATACCTTCCTGAATGCATTGTATACAAAATGATGTGGGCGCCCCTTCAAATGAGTGGATTCAGCTATTTCAGCCCTGCACGTTGCTGACAGGGCAACATGCAATTTCCATAGACAAACATTGGCAGTGGAATGGCCTTACTGAGGAGCTCAGTGACCTTCAACATCATAGGATGCCACCTTTCCAACAAATCAGTTCGTCAAATTTCTGCCCTACTAGAGCTGCCCTGGGGCAACTGTAAGTGCTATTAATGTGAAGTGGAAGTGTCTAGGAGCAACAATCGCTCAGCCGCGAAGTGCTAGGCCACACAAGCTCACAGAACGGGACCGGCGAGTGCTGAAGCGTGTAGCGCGTAAAAATCGTCTGTCCTCGGTTGCACAACACTCACTACCGAGTTCCAAACTGCCTCTGTAAGCAACGTCAGCAGAACCGCACACAAACCTAAGATCACCATGCGCAATGTCAAGCGTTGGCTGGAGTGGTATAAAGCTCGCCGCCATTGGACTCTGGAGCAGTGGAAACGCGTTCTCTGGAGTGATGAATCACGCTTCACCATCTGGCAGTCGACAGACGAATCTGGGTTTGCCGGATGCCAGGAGAAAGCTATGTGCCCCAAAGCATAGTACCAACTGTAAAGTTTGGCGGATGAGGAAAAATGGTCTGGGGCTGTTTTTCATGGTTTGGCTAGGCTCCTTAGTTCCAGTGAAGGGAAATATTTTGGGTGTCAGACCGTGATCTGTTTCACCTGTCTTGTGCTTGTCTCCACCCCCCACCAGGTGTCTCCTATCTTTCCCCATTGTCCCATGTGTATTTACAGTTGCGTTTTCTGTTTGTCTTTTGCCAGTTTGTCTTGTTATGCCAGGTCTTATCAGCACTTGTCCCTCTTCTGGCAGGTAGCCTATTGGTTAGAGCATTGGGCCAGTAACTGAAAAGTTGCTGGATCAAATCCCAGCGCTGACAAGGTAAAAAGCTGTCGTTCTGCCCCTGAGCAAGGCAGTTAAACCACTGTTTCCCAGGCGCCTTGGATGTCATTTATGGCAACCCACCGCACCTCTCTGTGTAACGTCCTGACCAGAGTTATTATGTGTTTTGCTTGTTTAGTGTTGGTCAGGACGTGAGCTGGGTGGGAATTCTATGTTGTGTGTCTAGTTTGTCTGCCACTCAGTCCGGAGCTGCCACTCAGTCCGGAGCTGCCACTCAGTCCGGAGCTGCCATTAGTCCAGAGCTGCCCCTCTGTCCGGAGTTGCCCCTCTGTCCTGGGCTACCTCTCTGTCCTGAGCTACCTCTCTGTCCTGAGCTACCTCTCTGTCCTGAGCTACCTCTCTGTCCTGAGCTGCCTCTCTGTCCTGAGCTACCTCTCTGTCCTGAGCTACCTCTCTGTCCTGAGCTACCTCTCTGTCCTGAGCTACCTCCTAAATCATGTGGGGGCCTTGGGGAGGATTCTTAGGCCAAGGTCGTGGGCGAGGGTCGCCACTCAAAGGACGCTAAGGAGGGGGACAAAGACAGTGGTGGAGTGGTGTCCTCGTCCTGCGCCGGAGCCGCCACCGCGGACAGATGCCCACCCAGACCCTCCTCTTGAGTTGTAGGGGTGCGTTCGGAGTCCGCACCTCAGGAGGGGGGTACTGTAACGTCCTGACCAGAGTTATTATGTGTTTTGCTTGTTTAGTGTTGGTCAGGACGTGAGCTGGGTGGGAATTCTACGTTGTGTGTCTAGTTTGTCTGTTTCTGTGTCCAGCCTAATATGGTTCTCAATCAGAGGCAGCTGGTAATCGTTGTCCCTGATTGAGAATCATATATAGGAGGCTTGTTTTGTGTTGGGATTTTGTGGGTGATTGTTTCCTGTCTCTGTGTTTGTATTCTGCACCAGATAGAACTGTCTCGGCTTTCACGTTTGTTATTTTGTTATTTGTTAATGTTCACAGTTTATCATATTATTAAACATGTTGAACAATAACCGCGCTGCATTTTGGTCCTCTCCTTCATCCCAGGAAGAAAGCCGTTACACTCTGATTCAGAGGGGATGGGTAAAATGTGGAAGACAAGTTTCAGTGGAAGGCTTTCAGTTGTACAACTGACCAGGCATCCCTTTCCTGTTCTCAAGTTTTGTTTTCTCGTCTTCCCGGTTTTGACCTTTCTATCCTTTCTAACCTACCTGTCCTATCTATCCTGACCCTGAGCCCGCCTGCCGTTCTGTCCCTGATTGACTCTGCATTAGATTACGAACCTCTGCATGCCCTCAACCTGCCCTTTGCCTGCCTCTGTGTTATAATAAATATTCTGAGAGTCGTACTATCCGCCTCCTGTGTCTGCATCTGGGTCATATCCTGTGTCGGGATAGTACGAACTGGCCATGACTGACCCAGCAGACTCGGACCAGCTCTGCAATACTGTCTCCTCACAAGGAGCCACCATTGGAAGACACAAGGAGTTACTACATAACCTTATGGAAGGATTCCACACTTTGGCGGAAGACCATGAGCATGCTGTCAATGCATTGTTGGAACAATTCCGCTGACTACCAGCTGTGCTTCTCCCCAGCCTACTCCAGCTTCCCGAGAACCCCGCTTATCTCCTCTGGAGTGCTACACTGGGGATCCCGGAACCTGCCGGGCTTTCCTCTTGCAGTGCACCCTCATTTTCGAGCTGCAGCCCTCTTCGTTTCCCGTCGGACCCTTCGAAGATAGTGTATCTTATAAATGATGTCCGCTATCGCATATTGGGAGCAACAATCCACCGTTTGTCTTAGGCTGGAGGATTTCGTGGCAGAAGTTACGAAGGTATTCGACTCTCCGTTGTCTGGGGAGAGGCGGCTCGGAAGCTACTTCAACTGTGTCAAAACTTCCGTAGTGTGGCAGATTACGTGGTATACTTTCGCACTTTAGCTGCCGAGAGTGCCTGGAACACGGAATCCCTGTTCGACACGTTCCTTCATGGATTATCAGAGGGAATTAAGGACGAGCTCACAGCCTGTGAGCTGCCTTTGGACCTTGACTCTCTCATAGCCTTGACCATAAGAATCGATGGGCGACTAAGGGAATGCATTAGGGAGAGGAGGTCTGATCCCGGGCACACGCGCCAGTCCACGGTTTTCCCTCCGATGTCACCGGAGTTCCCTCAGAAATCATCAAGGACTGTCGACTCGCCTCCTCTGGCGCCCATGCAACTGGGCAGGGCTAGATTGTCCCCCGAGGAACGTTTACACAGACTGAGCTCTAAAAGCTGTCTTTATTGTGGAACTTCAGGACATTACATATCCACCTGTCCAATAAAAAGCTCCAGCTCATCAGTAGGTACAGGGAGTCTCCCAGCTCCCATTAGTCATACACCTCTCCATGCTATCCTGTTGTGAGGTGACCAGTCTAAATCTCTCCGGGTGCTCATGGACTCTGGGGGCCAGACCATGGAAGGGTACATTGAGGACTCTCTGGGGGCAGGGTTCACTCATCCTTCTTGCTCTCTTGCTGATGCAGGATTATTTTTTGTGGAGAAGGACAAAACCCTGTGCCGTATATTGACAACCGGGACCTTAATGACATCACGGTAAAGAACCGTTACCTCGCTACTACTCCTCTTCTCAGCTTTCAAGCCTCTCCAGAGGGCGACTGTATTCTCGAAGTTGGACCTTCGGAACGCCTACCATCTGGTTCGGATACGGGAAGGAGACGAATGGAAGACAGCTTTTAACACAGCTAGCGGGCACTATGAATATCTGGTTATGCCCTTCGGACTGACCAATGCTCCCGCAGTGTTCCAGGCTCTGGTCAATGATATGCTCCATGACATGTTGAAGCAGTTAGTTTTTGTCTACATTGACGACATCCCAGTTGTTTGTCAAGGTGGAGAAGTGTGAATTTCATCGCTCCACTATATACTTTCTGGGATACGACATCGCTGCCGGGAACATTCAAATGGATCTGGACAAGGTAAGAGCAGTGGTTGAGTGGCCCCAACCCACATCCAGAGTGCATCTGCAATGTTTCCTGGGATTTGCTCATTTCTACCACCGCTTCTTCCGGAGCTACAGCACCCTGGCTTCCCCCCTCTCTGCACTCAACCTCACCCAAGTTTCTGTTCACATGGTCCCTAGCTGCTGACCGGCATTTTTGGATCTCAAGCATCGGTTCACTACAGCCCCCATCTTAATCCATCCGGACCCGTCCCGTCAGTTCGTGGTGGAGGTCAACGCCTCGGACGTTGGAGTGGGGGCCGTCCTATCCCAGCGTTCTGCCCAGGACCAAAAGCTGCATTCCTTTCCCATTGTCTTAATCCCGGGAACTTCTTGAGATGAAGATGGCACTGGATGAATGGAGACGGCACTGGATGAATGGAGACACTGGCTACAACGGGCGGAACATCCATTCCTAGTGTGGACTGACCATATGAATCTGGAATATCTCCGCAAAGCGCCTCAACTCAAGGCAGGCTCGTTGGACTCTGCTGTTCACTCGGTTCAATTTCACAATCTCCTACCGCCCTAGGTCCAAGAATGTGAAACCTGATGCCCTCTCTCGCTTGCATAGCTCCGCTGCTACTCCGTCTGACCCAAAGACCATCCTCCCTACCTCCTGTCTAGCAGCAAAACTCGTCCGTGGTATTGAGGGCCTGGTCTGCATGGCGCAGCATTGCGGGGGGGGGGGGCGGCTAACCTGTTGTTCATCCCAGATTCTGCCCACCCCCGGTCCTGGAATGGGCTCATTGCTCTAACCGAACCTGCCATCTCGGGCCGGCTACCACTGGATCCTGGCCTTCCTCTGGCAACGTTTTTTGTGGCCCACTATGGTTTCTGACGTCTCCACATTCGTCGCCGCATGCAGGGTGTGTGCTCAGAATAAGACCCATGTATCCCTGGACTTTGTCACTGGTCTCCCTCCATCAGCAAACAAACACAAACCATCATACACTGCTCAAAAAAATAAAGGGAACACTTAAACAACACAATGTAACTCCAAGTCAATCACACTTCTGTGAAATCAAACTGTCCACTTAGGAAGCAACACTGATTGACAATAAATTTCACATGCTGTTGTGCAAATGGAATAGACAAAAGGTGGAAATTATAGGCAATTAGCAAGACACCCCCAATAAAGGAGTGATTCTGCAGGTGGTGACCACAGACCACTTCTCAGTTCCTATGCTTCCTGGCTGATGTTTTGGTCACTTTTGAATGCTGGCGGTGCTCTCACTCTAGTGGTAGCATGAGACGGAGTCTACAACCCACACAAGTGGCTCAGGTAGTGCAGCTCATGCAGGATGGCACATCAATGCGAGCTGTGGCAAGAAGGTTTGCTGTGTCTGTCAGCGTAGTGTCCAGAGCATGGAGGCGCTACCAGGAGACAGGCCAGTACATCAGGAGACGTGGAGGAGGCCGTAGGAGAGCAACAACCCAGCAGCAGGACCGCTACCTCCGCCTTTGTGCAAGGAGGGGCACTGCCAGAGCCCTGCAAAATGACCTCCAGCAGGCCACAAATGTGCATGTGTCTGCTCAAACGGTCAGAAACAGACTCCATGAGGGTGGTATGAGGGCCCGACGTCCACAGGTGGGGGTTGTGCTTACAGCCCAACACCGTGCAGGACGTTTGGCATTTGCCAGAGAACACCAAGATTGGCAAATTCGCCACTGGCGCCCTGTGCTCTTCACAGATGAAACAGGTTCACACTGAGCACATGAGCACATGTGACAGACGTGACAGAGTCTGGAGACGCCGTGGAGAACGTTCTGCTGCCTGCAACATCCTCCAGCATGACCGGTTTGGCGGTGGGTCAGTCATGGTGTGGGGTGGCATTTCTTTGTGGGGCCGCACAGCCCTCCTGCTAATTGCCTATAATTTCCACCTTTTGTTTATTCCATTTGCACAACAGCATGTGAAATTTATTGTCAATCAGTGTTGCTTCCTAAGTGGACAGTTTGATTTCACAGAAGTGTGATTGACTTGGAGTTACATTGTGTTGTTTAAGTGTTCCATTTATTTTTTTGAGCAGTGTATTTCAACCCTCCAGGCGCGACACAAAACGCAGAAATAAAGATATAATTCATGCCTTACCTTTGACGAGCTTCTTCTGTTGGCACTCCAATATGTCACATTAACATCACAAATGGTCCTTTTGTTCGATTAATTCCGTAGATATATATCCAAAATGTCCATTTATTTGGCGCGTTTGATCCAGAAAAACACCGATTCCAACTCGCGCAACATGACTACAAAAGTTACCTGTAAGCTTTGTCCAAACATTTCAAACTACTTCCTAATACAACTTTAGGTATTTTTTAATGTAAATAATTGATACAATTTAAGACGGGATATACTGTTTTCAATACCAGAGGAAAACAATGTGTAGCGAGCCTCTGTGTAATGCGCCTCTAACAATGATTACACTTCCCTCTAGCCTCGTTCTGAACAGTGCTACTTCATTTCTTAACTTCTTGTCAATATGGGGGCGCTGTTTCCACTTTGGAAAAAATCGTGCCCAAATTAAACTGCCTCGTACTCTATTCTAGATCGTACAATATGCATATTATTATTACTATTGGATAGAAAACTCTCAAGTTTCTAAAACCATTTGAATTATATCTGTGAGTAAAACAGAACTCATTTTGCAGCAAACTTCCTGACAGGAAGTGAAAACTCTGAAATCGAGGCTCTGTTCCAGGGCCTTCCTATTCAATTGCTTGAAATCTATGGATATACATGCACTTCATACGCCTTCCACTAGATGTCAACAGGCAGTGGGAGGTGGAATGGGGTGTCTAGCTTGATCTGAGGTCGAACAAGAGCTCTTGGAATGACGTGACCACAATTTCCTTTGTCTACCAAGGCGCGGGAAGGACATCAGCATTGGCTTCTGAAAAGCGTTCGGTATAGACGGCTAATATCTCCGGCTACCTAGCTAAGGTTGCTAATTCGACAGGAGAAGAGGACATTCTAAAACCAAACAACGATTTATTCTAGACCAAGGACTCCTTGTGCAAGATTCTGATGGAAGCTCAGCAAAAGTAGGAACCATTTATGTTGTTATTTCGTATTTCTGTGGAAAATGTTTAGTCCTATTTTCCGCCCTTATTGCGGGCGCTGTCTCGCTATAACGTAAGCTGTTTGTTATGGTAAAGTTATTTTTAAAAATCTAACACGGCGATTGCATTAAGAACTAGTGTATCTTTCATTTGCTGTCCAACATGTATTTTTTAGTAAAGTTTATGATGAGTTCTTTGGTCAGATTAGGTGACTGTCCAAAATATCTCCGGATAATTTGGTGAATCGATGCTACATATTCACAACGTATAACCACGGTTTGCAGCTCAAAATATGCACATTTTTGAACAAAACATAAGTGTATTGTGTAACATGATGTTATAAGACTGTCATCTGATGAAGTTGGTCAAGGTTAGTGATTAATTTTATATCTTTTGCTGGTTTTTGCGAATGGTATCTATGCGGTGAATAAATGCGGTTGTGTGTTTGACTATTGTGGTAAGCTAATATAATGCTATATTGTGTTTTCGCTGTAAAACACTTGAAACATTGGCTGGATTCACAAGATGTTTATCTTTCATTTGCTGTACACCATGTATTTTTCATAAATGTTTTATGATGAGTATTTAGGTATTTCACGTTGCTCTCTGTAATTATTCTGGCTGCTTCGGGGGCTATTTGTGATTGTAGCTGCAATGTAAAACTATGATTTATACCTCAAATATGCACATTTTCGAACAAAACATAGATTTATTGTATAACATGTTATAAGACTGTCATCTGATGAAGTTGTTTCTTGGTTAGTGACTAATTATATCTCTATTTGGTCGGTTTTGTGATAGCTACCTATGCGGTAAAAAAATTGTGAAAATATGCGGTTGAGTCTTTTGCTATTGTGGTTAGCTAATAGAAATACATATTGTGTTTTCGCTGTAAAACATTTTAAAAATCGGAAATGATGGCTGGATTCACAAGATGTTTATCTTTCATTTGCTGTATTGGACTCATTAAACTGATACAACTCGGTTGAAAAAAACTACTTTATGATGTTTTTATCACATCTATCAAATAAAATCAGAGCCGGAGATATCCACGGTGTATACCGAACGCTTTTCAGAAGCCAATGTTGATGTCCTTCCCGCGCCTAGGTAGAGAAAGGAAATTGTGGTCACGTCATTCCAAGAGCTCTTGTTCGATCTCAGATCAAGCTAGACACCCCATTCCACCTTCCACTGCCTGTTGACATCTAGTGGAAGGCGTATGCAGGGCATGCAAATCCATGAATATAAGGCAATTCAATAGGCAGGCCCTGGAAAAGAGCATCGTTTTCAGAGTTTTCACTTCCTGTCTGGAAGTTTGCTGCAAAATGAGTTCTGTTTTACTCACAGATATAATTCAAACAGTTTTAGAAACTTGAGAGTGTTTTCTATCCAATAGTAATAATAATATGCATATTGTACGATCTAGAATAGAGTACGAGGCAGTTTAATTTGGGCACGATTTTTTCCAAAGTGGAAACAGCGCCCCCATATTGACAAGAAGTTAAAGGAAAAACCTCAACCAATTTCTAAAGACTGTTGACATCCCGTGGAAGTGATAGGAGCTGCATGAAAGTTGATTAGAAATCTGGATTCCCAATGAAACCCATTGAAAAGAGTGACCTCAAAAAAACTAAAATTCTGAATGGTTTGTCCTCGGGGTTTCGCCTGCCAAATGGTTCTGTTATACTCAGACAAGATTCAAACAGTTTTAGAAACTTCAGAGTGTTTTCTATCCAAATCTACTAATAATATGCATATCTTAGCTTCTGGGCCTGAGTAGCAGGCAGTTTAATTTGGGCACGCTTTTCATTCCGTATGCTGCCCCTTATCCTAGAGAAGTTTTAAGTCACCAACATCACCAATGCACTTGCTAATAAACTCGCTCACCGAGGCAGTGTATACATCAATGTTGTCTGAGGCTATCCGGAACATATCCTTGTCCACGTGATCGGAGCAATCTTAAAGCGTGGAAACCGATTCGTCGAACCAGCGTTGAACAGACCTGAGCATGGGCGTTTCCTGTTTAAGTTTGTCTATAGGCAGGGAGCAACAAAAGTCGTGGTCAGATTTGCTGAAAGGAGGGTGGGGGAGGGCTTTGTATGTGTCGCGGAAGTTAGAGTAGCAATGATCCAGAATGCTGCCAGCTTGAGTCGCGCATTCGCTATGCTGATAAAATTTAGGGAGCCATGTTTTCAGATTAGCTTTGTTAAAATCCCCAGCTACAATAAATGCAGGCTCAGAATATATGGTTCCCAGTTTACATAGAGTCCAGTGAAGTTCTTTCAGGGCCGTCTGTCTGCTTGGGGGGAGGATATACACGGCTGTGATTATAATTTAAGAGAATTCTCTTGGTAGATAATGTGGTCGGCATTTGATTGTAAGGAATTCTAGGTCAGGTGAACAAAAGGACTAGAGTTCCTGTATGGATTAACGTCTACAGAGTCTGACCAGGCGGCCGCTCCTTCTGAGGCGCCATTGTTTTGGGTCGGCTACTGGGATTAAATCCATTGTCCTGGGTGGTGGTCCAAACAGAGAATCAGCTTCGGGAAAGTCGTAATGTTGGTAAGTTGCCGTCGCTCTTATATCCAATAGTTCTTCCCGGCTGTATGTAATAAGACTTAAGATTTCCTGGGGTAACGATGTAAGAAATAATGCATAAAAAAAACAAAATACTGCATAGTTTCCTAAGAACGCGAAGCGAGGCTGTCTCTGTCGGCGCCATTGGATGATTGTGTATGCTGTTGCTACTTCTGTGAAAGTCTGAACATTGCATCCAAAAATAAACTTGTCACATTTCAAGACAACTTTGTAAGGACTGTATGTGCAAAATGCTTCTGCGAAAAAAGTGTGGCTAGCTCAATGACTGAAGTCAATCGAAACTGGTCGTTCTAAATAAGTGTTCTAATCAAACCGGTTTTATCATACTGTACGCTCCAGGGACCATTGTAGAATGATCACACCCATTTGTTGTTATGTGTGAAAAGGTTAAGACATGTACCATGGGCCATTTGGTCTTATGTTTCAAGATAATATTTTTTTTAAATATTTTTTTGCATATTAGCTTATGTGCTAATATGCATCTACTGGTATCATGTGTCCATCTTTGAATGCATATTTTCTCAACTCTTTAGGGACTATTGTGATGAGTCCATTGTCAAAGTGAATTGTTATTAGTTTCCTTATTTTCTAAAATATCAATGCCAAACTTAACCTGGTATACTGCGGTAATAAACTCAGCAAAAAAAGGAATGTCCCTTTTTCAGGACCCTGTCTTTCAAAGAAAATTTGTAAAAATCCAAATAACGTCACAGATCTTCATTGTAAAGGGTTTAAACACTGTTTCCCACGCGTGTTCAATGAACCATAAACGATTAATGAACATGAACCTGTGGAACAGTTAAGACACTAACAGCTTACAGACGGTAGGCAATTAAGGTCACAGTTGTGAAAACTTAAGACACTAAAGAGGCCTTCTTTTGGTGTTTGGAAAAACACCAAAAGAAAGATGCCCAGGGTCCCTGCTCATCTGCATGAACGTGCCTTAGGCATGCTGTAAGGAGGCATGAGGACTGCAGATGTGGCCAGGGCAATAAATTGCAATGTCCATATTGTGAGACGCCTAAGACAGCGCTACAGGGAGACAGGACGGACAACTGATCGTCCTTGTAGTGGCAGACCGTGTGTAACACTTGCACAGGATCGGTATATCTGAACATCACACCTGCGGAACAGGTACAGGATGGCAACAACTGCCCAAGTTATACCAGGAACGCACAATCCCTCCATCGGTGCTTAGACTGTCCTTAATAGGCTGGACTGAGGGCTTATAGGCCTGTTGTAAGACAGGTACTCACCAGACATCACCGGCAACAGCGTCGCCTATGGGCACAAACCCACCGTCTCTTGAGCAGAAAAGGACTGGCAAAGTGCTCTTAACTGACGAGTCGCGGTTTTGTCTCACCAGGGGTGATGGTCGGATTCGTGTTTATCGTCGAAGGAATGAGTGTTACACTGAGGCCTTTACTCTGCAGCGGGATCGATTTGGAGGGGGTGGGTCCGTCATGGTCTAGGGTGGTGTCACAGCATCAGACTGAGCTTGTCATTGCAGGCAATCTCAATGCTATGCATTACAGGGAAGACATCCTCCTCCCTCATGTGGTACCATTCCTGCAGGCTCATCCTGACATGACCCTCCAGCATGACAATGCCATACTGCTCGCTCTGTGTGTGATTTCCTGCAAGACAGGAATGTCAGTGTTTTGCCATGGACAGCGGCAAGCCCGGATCTCAATCCCATTGAGCATGTCTGGGACCTGTTGGATCGGAGGGTGAGGGCTAGGGCTAGGGCTAGGGCCCCCCCCCCCCAGAAATGTCCGTGAACTAGCAGGTGCCTTGGTGGAAGAGTGGGGTAACATCTCACTGGGAAATCTGGTGCAGTCCATGAGGAGGAGATGCACTGCAGTACTTAATGCAGCTGGTGGCCACACCAGATACTGACTGTTACTTTTGATTTTGACTCCCCCTTTGTTCATGGACATTATTCAATTTCTGTTAGCCACATGTCTGTGAAACTTGTTCAGTTTGTCTGTTGTTGAATCTTGTTATGTTCATTAAAATATTTACACGTTATATTTGCTGAAAATAAACGCATTTGACAGTGAGGACGTTTTTTTTTAATGCTTAGTTTATATTTGATGATCCTAGAACATTTCAAGTTGAGACCATTGTGGCGTACGGTAGATTTACAAAGGATTGTGTCATTCTGAACTTTCATATTCCGTTTTGTGGAATATGAAAGTGCGAC
Organism: Salvelinus alpinus; assembly: GCF_045679555.1. Classification (NCBI taxonomy): domain Eukaryota; kingdom Metazoa; phylum Chordata; class Actinopteri; order Salmoniformes; family Salmonidae; genus Salvelinus; species Salvelinus alpinus. Next base: position 66,939,774 of record NC_092094.1, read on the forward strand.
TCGAGTTTCTTTTATCCAGCAGTTCCCTTCCCAGGGTAGCCTGCTGCTAGAATAGACAGAGGTATCGCTCGAGTCGCAAGAAAATGGAATATAACGTTGCGGATAAAGTTCGGAACATCTGAAGACCTGCATCACTATACTGAGAGCTTTTCAGTTTCTAAAGGGTTTCTAAAGGGTTGTATTACATTTGTTAATGTTTTTTCAGAAAATCTAAAAAAATAAGTGTCTGGACCCTTCTTTAACAGAGACTTGGTTGTAAAAAAGCTAAATTCTCTTAAGATGTACCATGGGCCTACATACCAAATTTTGTGTTTTTGGACTTGGTTCACGAGAATACAGTTTTGAAAGTTTTTCCAAAATGTTCAAGATGGAGGAAAATCTATCCTGACCGACCTTATGGGTCCTTGAGGGAAATGTGTTCAGCATGAGGAAAGACAAAGGAGCAGCGGATATGAGGGTTGAAATATAACAGTGCCAGCTATAGGCCAATCAGTGCCATTTTTGACAAAGTTACTCAGGCCTCTAATTTGTGTTTTTTTTAAAGTTGCCAATCTATGCTTGAGTTATTTGGCCATGTTAAGTGAACAGATATAAGAACAATTCAGACAATAACAAGTGTTCACGGCCCCTAACTAATGCTTTCAAGTGCAATCCTTTGGAGATTCTGTGTACATCTTGTTGAATAATTGTTTACCCAAACATTCAATATGATTGAAGTTGCTTTGCAATCAGAACTATATTCTCCCTAGCTTTTTAAATATACCATTAAGGAGTCACTATCTCTATGCTCCCCACAGACCGCCTATTGTCCTGTTTCACTCTTCTTACTCATGGACGTCTACCAAAGGAGAAGTTTGAGAAGTGACTAGAACAAATTACTTTTTGTTTACCGTTGAACACACCAATAAAAGCCTGTCACAGCAAGTCAACATCAGCATCACACACACCCAGCAAAGCGCCAACATACAGGGCCTGTTCACTTTCCAATTAACTGCTTGTCTTTTTTTTTGTCGGCTGAGGCGCCATTCCGAGCATGGATTTAATTAGCCTATTTAATATTGCTACGATCTGCTGAAGCAAAGTAATGAAAGGGAATGACCGAGCATGCCTGTGGGGCTCCAATCAGCATTCATTCTAATAACTGTTCTATGAATGGGGATAACTTGAAAAGCTCAGTGGGCTGCGAGTGTACATTTTGCTGACAATGTACAGTTGAGGTGTATTGACTTTTTCAAGGAAAGCTTTTAACATTCTGTTAGCATAGCCTGTGACATTTGCCTTACGTCAAACACAGACAGGAAAGATGGGTCTCATTCCTCAAATGAAACTTATTTGATTTGTGCATCTTCCTCAGGGCAAGTTGTCCTACATGGTTTATAAAGACTAAAGATATTCTGTGTTTGTAATTTATTCAGCTTAATCTGTGTTCCTATATTTGGAGTCCAGCATCAATTCTGACAGCAGGTCTTAATTTAATCCCCACCCATTTGATGTTTGCAGATCTGTCAGATGTAAGAATTATTTTGGGAGCTCCACCACTATAATGCTTTGACCTATCTAGACCATTTAGGTCTGAAAAAAGGGGGAGGGAGTGTATTGGGATGTGCAGTGAGTGTCAGAACTGAACACTGACAACTTTGTGTGGGTTGTGCATTGAGCCCCTTCCTGTACACTTTTTACACTAACTGTCAAGCCCCATATCTACTTAAAATATCCAAAAGCAGGGGTGCAACTTTCACTGGGTACATCGGTGTGATACAAAAAGTGGCATCCGTGTGCTTTAGGACCATGCCGACGTGATAACAGGTTTTTAGAACAAAGGTATTAATAATAAAAAATAAAATCGTCTTTACATAAGTATTCAGACATTTTGTTATGAGTCTCTAAATTGAGCTCAGGTGCATCCTCTTTTCATTGATCATCCTTGATGTTTCTACAACTTAATTGGAATCCACCTGTGGTAAATTCAATTGATTGGACATAATTAGGGAAGGCACACGCGTGTCTATATAAGGTCCCACAGTTGACATTGCATGTCAGAGCAAAAACCGAGCCAGGAGGTCAAAGGAATTGTCCATAGAGCTCCACGGCAGGATTGTGTCGTGGCACAGATCTGAGGAAAGGTACCAAATCATTTCTGCAGCTTTGAAGGTCCCCAAGAACACAGTGGTCTCCATCATTCTTAAATGGAAGAAGTTTGAAACCACCACGACTCTTCCCATGGCTGGCCCTCCGGCCAAACTTAGCAAGCGGGGGAGAAGGGCCTTGGTCAGGGAGGTGACCAAGAACACGTTGGTCCCTCTGACAGAGCTCCTCTGTGGCGATGAGTGAACTTTCCAGAAGAAAAACCATCTCTGCAGCACTCCACCAATCAGGCCTTTATGGTAGAGTGGTCAGACGGAAGCCACTCCTCAGTAAAAGACACATGACAGCCCGCTTGGAGTTTGCCAAAAGGCACCTTTAGGACTACCAGACCATGAGAAACAAGATACTCAGGTCTGAAACCAAGATTGAACTTTTTGGCCTGAATGCCAAGCGTAAACCTGGCACCATCCCTACGATGAAACATGGTGATGGCAGAATCATGCTGTGGGGATGTTTTTCAGGGACTGGGAGACTAGTCATGTACGAGGGAAGGATTAACAGAGCAACGTACAGAGATCATTGACAAAAACCTGCTCATGACCTCAGACTGGGGGCGACGGTTCACCTTCCAACAGGACAACGACCCTAAGCACACAGCCAAGACAATGCAGGAGTGGCTTTCAATGTCCTTGAGTGGCCCAGCCAGAGCCCGGACTTGAACCCGAACGAACAAATTTGCACAAAAATATAAAAACCTGCCTTTGCTTTGTCATTATGGGGTATTGTGTGTAGATTGAGGGGGGGAAACGATCTATTCCATTTTGGAATAAGGCTGTAACGTAACAAAATGAGGAAAAAGTCAAGGGGTCTGAATACTTTCCGAATGCACAGTATGTCAGCTAGCAGTATCTAACAGAAGTTGTGTCTAATGAAATGTTTGTAGCCTTTTTGTCCCGTTTCAACAGAAGTAAATTAACTCGGATAGTTTTTGCCAGTTGATGTCTCAATCGAGCTAGCCAAAAACGTTAGCTAGCTACCTTACTAACTTTTGGTATAATTTTTGCTCAATCACACTAGACCAGACTCAAATCATGTTTTTTGACCGCGCAATGTGAGTTTGTTAGTCAGTATAGCAATGTAACGTTATTGATCTGTCAGTTTCCCTAGCTAATTCCCTACTTTTCACACCGACACGGTATAAACCACTCTACAGGCTACATTGTCATGGTGCACAGTCAGTACCCAACACTATGCTCATCATGTCTTAGCAGGATCAGATGGTGACAGGTGTCCAAGCAGTATATTATAACAATCAGTGACTGGATACAAAGTTCCATCTTGAGTTGATGGGTAGGCTACAGTCTGGCATCTGGGAATAATGGCAATTTCAATTAGTGAACCATTCATTCTATTCTTGGATAATATCATGTATAAATGTACACCAAGGTCAAATATTTGTCATGCCTCATCTGAGCAGGATCAGATGGTGACAGGGGTGTCAGGCAATCAGGGAAGACCAGTCTGTGATGTCGTTGAAGTGAACGTATGCAAAGAAGACACGTTATTCTCTGTGCAGCAAACACTGGACAAGCCAGAAGTTTCAAAGATTGAAACTGTACTGAACAAGAATAGAAACGCAACATGCAACAACTTCAACGGTTTTACTGAGTTACAGTTCATATAAGGAAATCAATAAATTCATTAGGCCCTAATCTATGGATTTCACATGACTGGGAATACAGATACATATGTTAGTCACAGATACCTTAAAGAAAATGTAGGGGCATGGATCAGAAAACCAATCAGTATCTGGTTTGATCACCATTTTCCTCATGCAATGGGACATGTCCTTCGCATAGATGTAATCAGGCTGTTGATTGTGGAATTTTGTCCCACTCCTCTTCAATGGCTGTGTGATGTAGCTGGATATTTGCGGGACCTTAAACGCTGTTCACGTTGATCCACAGCATCCCAAACATGCTCAATGGTTGACATGTCTGTGTATGCAGGCCATGGAAGAACTGGGACATTGTCAGCTTCCAGGAATTGTGAACGGATCCTTGTATCATGGGGCCGTGCATTATCATGCTGAAACATGAGGTGATGGAGGTGTCACACCAGCCTTCGCTTTGGCTCCCCCTCCTGTCCAGCTAAGGCGTTCGGCGTCGATAGCCTTCTAGCTGCTGCCTCCTGCCTAGTCCTCTACAACAGTGACAGGCGGTTGAATGGCACGAAAATGGGCTTCCAGATCTCAACACTCAAATTGGCATTGAAAAAATGCAACTGTGTCCGTTGTCTGTAGCTTAGCCCATACCATATCCCTGCTGCCAACATGTTCACAACTTTGACATCAGCAAACCGCTCGCCGACACGACACAATACACATGGTCTGCGGTTGTGAGGCCGGTTGGAAGTACTGCCAAATTCTCTAAAACTACGTTGGAGGCTGCTTATGGTAGAAAAATGGACATTAAATTATCTGGCAACAGCTCTGGTGGACATTACTGCAGTCAGCATGCCAATTGCATGCTCCAAAACTGCACATATTAGAGGCCTTTTATTATTGTCCCCAGCAGAAGGTGCACCTGTGTAATAATCATGCTGTTTAATCAGGCTTCTTAATGTCAGATGGCTGGATTACCTTGGCAAAGGATAAATGCTCACTAACAGGGATGTAAACAAATTTATGCACAACATTTGAGAGAAATAAGCTTTTTGTGCGTATGGAACATTTCTGGGATCTTTTATTTCAGCTCTTGAAACATGGGACCAACACTTTACATGTTGCGTAAAACTTTTAGTTCAGTGTATTTTAAGGCAGTCTGACAAATCTCGTTCATTTCCAAACTGTATCAAGGGCTTTACCCGATGACACAAAAAATGTGAGGAAGACCTGGTAGACTATTGATGATGAATGGACACAGACACTTTTGTGTGTGGACACCCCTTCAAATTAGTGGATTCGGACATTTTAGCCACACCCATTGCTGACAGGTGTACAAAATCGAGCACCCAGCCATACAATCTCCATAGACAAACATTGGCAGTAGAATGGCCTTACATAAGAGCTCTGACTTTCAACGTGACAATTTCATATGATGCCACCTTTCCAACAAGTCAGTTGGTCAAATTTATGCCCAGCTAGAGCTGCCCTGGTGTGCAGTTATTGTGAAGTGGAAACATATCGGAGCAACAACGTTTCAGCTGCAAAGTTGAAGACCACACAAGCTCACAGAACAGGACCGCCGAGTGCAGAAGCACTTAGCTCGTAAAATCGTCTGTTGTTGGTTGCAACACTCACTACCGAGTTCCAAACTGCCTCTGGAAGCAACATCAGCACAAAACTGTTCGCCGGGAGCTTCATGAAATGCGTATCCATAGCCGAGCAGCCACACACAAGCCTAAGATAACCATGTGCAATGCCAAACGTCGGAATGGTGTAAAGCCCGTCGCCATTGGACTCTAGAACAGTGGAAACTTTCTGGAGTAATGGATCACGCTTCACCATCTGGCAGTCACTGATGCAGAGCTTTTGGAACATCTACATTTTAAAACGTTGAATAAATCCATGTAATATAGCCTACACCATCACAAATCCATTTATTTTAGAAGGGTCTAAAGAAACATATGAAGAAAATGAAGAACAGAAGAACAGAATAGCCTACTCTGAGTCGTCCTTATGTTAGGCACTGATCTGGCTATGCCATGTGGCTGTGGGATTTGATTTGCTTTGGCTACACTTGTTCATTTAGCAGACAAGATTTGCTTAGAATTCCATTGTATTTTATAGTATTAAGAATACAATTGAACATAGCTGAATAAAATAATATATTTTCTCAACTATTTGAGGGAGTGTGCACATGCGACTATTCTGTGAGCGGTTAACCTGTTTGGGCTGCAGGGTCAGTATTGAGTAACTTGGAAAAATGTTCCCATTTCAAACGGCCTCGTACTCAATTCTTGCTCGTACAATATGCATATTATTATTACTATTGGATAGAAAACACTCTCTAGTTTCTAAACCCGTTTGAATTTTTGTGAAGTGAAACAGAACTCCTGCAGCCCACTTCCTGACAGGAAGTGAGATTTCTGAAATCGAGGTCTCTTTTCAAAGGCTTGCCTATAAATGGGCATGATACGTATGGGTATACATACACGTCATACACCTTCCCCTAGATGTCAAGAGGAAGTGAGAGGAGAAATGAGTGGATTATCTTGGTTTGAAGTGGAATAAATCCTCTTGGAATGAGTAGTCCGCCATTTCTTGTTTTTTCGTTATAGGCGAATACTATCTCCGGCTTTGATTTTATTTGATACGTGTTACAATATCATCGTAAAGTATGTTTTTTCAATATAGTTTTATTAGATTATTGAAATTTATTTGGGACGTTAGGCGTGTTGCGTTGTTTGACTTTGTTCACGAAGGAGAGCTTAGCACCACTTGGCCAGTGTGCTTGCTAATTCAAGAGGGAAAGAGGTCGTTCTGAATCCAAACAAAGACGGTTCTGGACAAAGGACCCCTTGTACAACATTCTGATGGAAGATCAGCAAAAGTAGGACCCATTTTGGGATGATATTTCATATATCTGTCGAACTGTGCTATCGCTACCGATTACCTGGAATCAATGCTGTTGTGTGTTAGCTATTGTAGTAAGCTAATATAACGCTATATTGTGTTTTCGCTGTAAAACACTTAAAAAATCGGAAATATTGGCTGTATTCACAAGATCTTTGTCTTTCATTTGCTATACACCATATATTTTCAGAATGTTTTTGATGAGTATTTAGGTATTTGACGTTGGTGTCTGTAATTACTCTGGTTGCTTCGGTGCTATATCTGACGGTAGCTGTGATGGTAGCATCAATGTAAAACTGATTTATACCTCAAATATGCACATTTTTCGAACAAAACATAGATTTATTGTGTAACATGTTATAGGACTGTCATCTGATGAAGTTGTTTCTAGGTTTGTTTGGTTGGATCTTGGTTAGTTAGGTTGGCTTTGTGCATGCTACCTGTGCTGTGAAAAATGTCTGTCCTTTTTTGTATTTGGTGGTGAGCTAACATAAATATACGTGGTGTTTTCGCTGTAAAACATTTTAAAAATCGGACATGTTGGCTGGATTCACAAGATGTTTATCTTTCAAATGCTGTATTGGACTTGTTAATGTGTGAAAGTTAAATATTTCTAAAAAATACATTTTGAATTTCGCGCCCTGCACTTGAGCTGGATGTTGTCATAAGTGTACCGGTGTCGGGCTTGCAGCCTGAAGAAGTTAACAAACAGGTACTGCTACATTAATTTAGTTATTTATGTAACTTTAGTTGTGATACAAATGTGTGGGCTATATGTTTAGATTTTTTAAATGTATTCTAAGGCTGCATGATGCGACTCTAATGATCGGGTCTTTCTCACAGGCTACAAGTGAAGACTGACACATCGGGATGCAACTGCGTGCGTCCTTATCCAATTCTGAGGCGCATATTGAAGATGTGTCCACATTTATTTTTCGTCAGTCTACAAGATGAGTAGGCCCAACAAATAGGCTAGTGCTTTTGCTATGTAAATCTACTATCCCCCATTGTACAAAAGTTGACCTATTCTGTGTGAGATATAAATATTCTAAACAGTTGTGGGATGTAACTAGCATCAAAATATGTTATTACCCAATGTGGCTGACGCAACAGATCAGAACATTTCCCTTAAAATGTTGATATGCGCACATGGCAGTAGGCTATAAGCACGAATGTTCAATTAGCGAGAAAACAACAAAATTATCAAAAGTGACCGCAAATGCAATTATGCATGTAATGCTTTTATTACAAAGGTGCATTTTTATGGTGAACATTATTTTCCCCAAACGTGAAACTCACTCGCTATTTATGTATGCCAGTTAGGCTCTAAACCCCTTGTAAAGCGGATTAACGTGCTTAATTTTAAGAAGTTATTTTGTCACTTTAGTTGATACAAAACGTATCAAATATCTAGGCCTATGGGCTAGGCTACATGAGATGTGCGATTAGGAAAGTCACAAAAAGGCAGTTTCTTATGCTGGGTGTCATTCAACTCAAATTAAATTGTATTTGTCACACGTGTAGACCTTACAGTGAAATGCTTACTTACAAGCCCTTAACCAACAACGCAGTTTTAAGAAAAATAAGTTAAAAAACATAATTAAATAGCAACAGTAGGGAGGCTATATATAGGGGATACCGGTAGAGTCAATGTGTGGGGGCAACTTGCAGACTTGTTTACGTGCTGCTGTGCATTTTGTTGTCAACCTTACTTTGCTACCTGACAACTTTACGGTTTTTACTTTATAATTACCGTTTTTATTTTCCCTCACTCAACTTTTATTCATTTAACTTTTTCACTCCGTATGTTTTATCTGGACATGGTTCGTCAGGACTTCCAACAGCCGAAGCTAAGTAGTAACATTAACATGATGCCTTCTAATTGCAGTCGCTGTACTCATAATATACAGGAGAACGATCGCCTGCAAGCCCAGCTTCAGCCGCAATCGTTAGGCAAGGGTAATTTCAGTGTAGGAAAGGGTGAAACAGTGTCTGTGCCACCAGTAAGTACAGATAGTAACGTTAGTATAAATCCACTCGCACGGTCCCCGCAGCCAGACAACTTTCTCATGGCTTCTGGAGGGAAATGCTGTAGGAATGCTCAACCGGTGTCGCTCATTCAGCCGACAAACTTTCAACCGGTTCTCCCCATTAAACAGCGAGTCAGAGTCAGAGGCCGAGCCTTCTCTGGTCTCTACTCCTCCCGTTACGGGGTCTGAGCCGCCGAAGGCTCCCACCATTAGCTCTGACGAATTGAAAACCCTAGTCATTGGCGACTCCATTACCCGCAGCATTAGACTTAAAACGAATCATCCAGCGATCATACACTGTTTACCAGGTGGCAGGGCTACCGACGTTAAGGCTAATCTGAAGATGGTGCTGGCTAAAGCTAAAACTGGCGCGTATAGAGATTGTTATCCATATCGGCACCCACAATGTTAGGATGAAACAGTCAGAGGTCACCAAGCGCAACATAGCTTCAGCATGTAAATCAGCTAGAAAGATGTCGGCATCGAGTAATTGTCTCTGGCCCCCTCCCAGTTAGGGGAAGTGATGAGCTCTACAGCAGTCTCACAACTCAATCGCTGGTTGAAAACTGTTTTCTGCCCCTCCCAAAAGATAGAATTTGTAGATAATTGGCCATCTTTCTAGGACTCACCCACAAACAGGACCAAGCCTGGCCTGTTGAGGAGTGACAGACTTCATCCTAGCTGGAGGGGTGCTCTCATCTTAACTACGAACATAGACAGGGCTCTAGCTCCACAATGAAATAGGGTGCAGGCCAGGCGGCAGGCTGTTAGCCAGCTTAGTGGAGTCTGCCACTAGCACAGTCAGTGTAGTCAGCTCAGCTATATCCATTGAGACTGTGTCTGTGCCTCGATCTAGGTTGGGCAAAACTAAACTTGGCGGTGTTCGCCTGAGCAATCTCACTGGAATAAAGACCACCTCCATTCCTGTCATCACAATCCTTTCAATAATATCTCAAAATAGGGCTACTTAATGTTAGATTCCTCACTTCAAAGGCAGTTATAGTCAATTAACTAATCACTGATCATGTGATCACTTGATGTGATTGGCCTGACTGTAACATGGCTTAAGCTTGATGAATTTACTGTGTTAAATGAGGCCTCACCACCTGGTTACACTAGTGACCATATCCCCCGTGTATCCCGCAAAGGCGGAGGTGTTGCTAACATTTACGATAGCAAATTTCAATTTACAAAAAATAAAATTACGTTTTCGTCTTTTGAGCTTCTAGTCATGAAATCTATGCAGCCTACTCAATCACTTTTTATAGCTACTGTTTACAGGCCTCCTGGGCCATATACAGGGTTCCTCACTGAGTTCCCTGAATTCCTATCGGACCTTGTAGTCATAGCAGATAATATTCACATTTTTGGTGACTTTAATATTCACATGGAAAAGTCCACAGACCCACTCGGAGCCATCATCGACTCAGTGGGTTTTGTCTCCGGACCTACTCACTGCCACAGTCATACTCTGGACCTAGTTTTGTCCCATGGAATAAATGTTGGATCTCAATGTTTTTCCTCATAACCCTGGACTATCGGTCCACCATTTTATTACGTTTGCAATCGCAACAAATAATCTGCTCAGACCCCAACCAAATAGCATCAAAAGTTGAGCTATAAATTCTCAGACAACCCAAAGATTCCTGGATGCCCTTCCAGATTCCCTCTGCCTACCCAAGGACGTCACAAGACAAATCAGTTAAGCACCTAACTGAGGAACTCAATTTAACCTTGCGCAATACCCTAGATGCAGTTGCACCCCTAAAAACTAAAAACATTTTTCATAAGAAACTAGCTCCCTGGTATACAGAAAATACCCGAGCTCTGAAGAAAGCTTCCAGAAAATTGGAATGGAGGCCTCCCGGGTGGCGCAGTGGTCTAGGGCACTGCATCGCAGTGCTAGCTGCGCCACCAGAGTCTCTGGGTTCGCGCCCAGGCTCTGTTGCAACTGGCCGCGACCGGGGGGTCCGTGGGGCGACGCACAATTGGCCTAGCGTCGCCCGGGTTAGGGAGGGTTTGGCCGGTAGGGATATCCTTGTCTCATCGCGCTCCAGCAACTCCTGTGGCGGGCCGGGCGCAGTGCGCGCTAACCAAGGGGGCCAGGTGCACGGTGTTTCCTCCGACACATTGGTGCGGCTGGCTTCCGGGTTGGAGGCGCGCTGTGTTAAGAAGCAGTGCGGCTTGGTTGGGTTGTGCTTCGGAGGACGCACGGCTTTCGACCTTCGTCTCTCCCGAGCCCGTACGGGAGTTGTAGCGATGAGACAAGATTGTAATTACTAGCAATTGGATACCACGAAAATTGGGGAGAAAAGGGGAGAAAAATAAATAAATAATAATAATAATAAAAAATTAAAAAATTGGAACGGAAATGGCGCTACACAAAACTGGAAGTCTTCCGACTAGCTTAGAAAGACAGTACCGTGCAGTATCGAAGAGCCCTCACTGCTGCTCGATCATCCTATTTTTCCAACTTAATTAACCTTTTGTCAATAGGGGGTGCTATTTGCACTTTGTAAAAAATTAATTCCCAAATTAAACTGCCTCGTACTCAATTCTTGCTCGTACAATATGCATATTATTATTACTATTGGATAGAAAACACTCTCTAGTTTCTAAAACCGTTTGAATTATATCTGTGAGTTAAACAGAACTCGAGTTGGAGCAATTGTCCTGTGAGGAAGTGAGAAGTCTGAAATCATGCAGGCTGTTCTGAGGTCGGTTTATTAATTTGCCTGTCTTCTATTGGTTGAGATGCACTGCATACGCCTTCCCCTGGATGTCAGCAAATAGTGAGAATTGGAATGGAGTTGCTAGGCAGATCTGAGGCCTTATAAATAGGCTCGGAACGTGATGTCCTCTCTTTCCTTCGTTCGCCATGACGCAAGGCAGACCTCAGGATGGCGTTCTAGAAAGCTCCCGTTATAGCCCTTAGATATATCCGGCTCTGATTTTATTCGATATAGGTGTTAGAAACATCATAACGTAGTTATTTTAACTTCTTGCAACTATAGGGGGTGCTGTTCCGCATTAGCATTTTTTGGTCTCCAAATTAAACGGCCTATTGCTCAATTCTTGATCGTACAATATGCATATCCTTACTAATATTGGATAGAAAACACTGTCTAGTTTCTAAAACCGTTTTAATTATGTCTGTGGGTGACCCAGAACTCCCTCTACAGCAAAAATCCTGACATGACTTGCGAAGGTCTGAGAATTATCCTCTGATCTGGGTTCAGTTTTAAAGCCTGTGTATATCCTATGGCTGGAATTGAACTGCACCCGCCTTCCCCTGGATGTCAGTAACCAATGAGAAGTGGAATGGTCTGTCTGCGTAGCTGTCCGAGGTTATAAAGCCGGATGGAACGAGAGTACCTTTCTTTGTCTCGTTCGTCATGGCGCCTGGCAAGAAGTCAGGATGAAATTTTGGAACGCTCAGTTATCGACCAGAGATGTATCCGTCTGTAATTTAATTAAATATAGGTGTTAGAAACATCATAACGATGTTATTTGAAACCGATTTATATCAGTTTATGCGAGTATAGTGCTATTTTTCTGAATTTCCTTTGTATCTAGTTTGAGGATTTGGACATGTGTGTGCGACATAGCTAATGGTAGCAGCTAGTTCCAAAGGTGAAGAGGACGTTTTACAACAAAGCAACTATTCTTTTGAAGAAAAGACACATTGCCCAAGATACTGATGGAAGCTCGTCCAAAAGTAGGAACTATTTATGATGTTATTACGTATTTATGTGGAAAAATGTCATAGTGTTTGCGCGCCACTTTTGCAGGCACTGGTCTGGCTGCAACGCACACTATATGTCTAGTAACGTTAATTTTAAAAATCTAACATAGCGATTGCATTAAGAACTAATTTATCTTTCGATTGTTGTCCAACTTATATTTTTTAGTCAAGTTTATGAATAGTATTTTTATAAGAATAGGCGCTAATCCAAAATGGCGCCGGCCAGAATACATGCAATGTTTGTAGTGATTACATAGTATAACCACGATTTGTGCTGCTAAATATGCACATTTTCGAACAAAAGCTATATGCATTGTGTAATATGATGTTACAGGTCTGTCATCTGATGAAGTATATCAAGGTTAGTCAAATTATATATCTTTTGTTGGGTTGTTACGATCGCTAACATTTACAGCTGGTAAATGCGGTTGTGATTCTGGCTATTGTGGTACGCTCATATAATGCTATATTGTGTTTTCGCTGTAAAACACTTAGAAAATCTGAAATATTCTCTGGATTCACAAGATCTGTGTCTTTCGATTGCTGTAGGCTGTCTATTTTTCTGAAGTGTTTTAGGATGATTCTTTTGGTAATTGACGTCGGTCTCTGTAATTATTCCGGCTGCTTCCAACGCTATTTCAGATTGCAGCTGCAATGTAGAACTGTGATTTCTACCTGAAATATGCACTTTTTTCTAACAAAAACTATCCTATACCATGAATATGTTATCAGACTGTCATCTGAAGAGGTTTTTTCTTGGTTAGTGGCTATCAATATCTTAGTTTAGCCGAATTGGTGATAGCACCTGAAGTAGTAAGAAACTGATGGAGTTAGAAAAGTGGTGTATTTTGCTAACGTGTTTAGCTAATAGATTTACATATTTTGTCTAACCTGTAAAACATTTTAAAAATCTGAAATGGTGGCTTTATTCACAAGATCTGTATCTTTCATCTGGTGTCTTGGACTTGTGATTTAATGATATTTAGATGCTACTATCTACTTGTGAAGCTATGCTAGCTATGCTAATCAGTGTGTGGGGGGGTGGGGGGTGATCCCGGACCCGGGGTAGAGGCTCGTTAGAGGTTAAACCGAGTTATTTCAGTTTATGTGAGTATATTGCGATTTTCGAAATGTTCTTTGTGCTGCGCAATAGTGAGTTGGGCACGTCTTCGCCACATGGCTAATGTTTACAGCTAATTCCAAAGTTGAAGGCGACAATCTACAACCGAGCAACGATTCTTTTGGACAAAGGACAACTTGCCCAAGATTCTGATGGAAGCTCATCAAAAAGTAAAAACTATTTATGATGTTAATTCGTTGTTCTGTTGAAAAATGTAAAACTCCTATTCCGCCATTGATTTCGATGCGGTCTGGCTTTAACGCACGCTGTATGTCGTAGTAACGTTAATTTTAAAAATCTAACACAGCGGTTGCATTAAGAACTAATGTATCTTTCATTTGCTGTCCAACCTGTATTTTTAAGCAAGTTTATGATTAGTTACTGATTAGATTAGGTGCCTCTCCCAAGATTTCTTCTGACATATTGTTGGCAGCTTGGCTACTTTTCTCATTGTATAACCACGATTTGTGCCGCTAAATATGCACATTTTCGAACAAACTCTATATGTATTGTGTAATATGATGTTATAGGACTGTCATCTGAAGAAGTTTGAGAAGGTTAGTGAAAAAATTAATATATTTTGCTGGTTTATTCGTTATCGCTATTGTTGGCTTGAATCAATGCTGTTGTGTGGTTCGCTATTGTAGTAAACTAATATAATGCTATATTGTGTTTTCGCTGTAAAACACTTAAAAAATCTGAAATATTGGCTGGATTCACAAGATCTTTGTCTTTCATTTGCTGTACACTGTGTATTTTTCATAAATGTTTTATGATGAGTATTTAGGTAATTCACGTTGGTCTCTGTAGTTATTCTAGTTGCTTTGGTGAGAGTTGTGATGGTGGCTGCAATGGTAAACTATGATTTATACCTGAAATATGCACATTTTTCGAACAAAACATATGCTATACAATAAATATGTTATCAGACTGTCATCTGATGAAGTTGTTTCTTGGTGTCAGAGCTGCTAGGAGTACTGGGTGGAGGAGTCAAGCGCAGAGAGCAGGGATTCAAGAACGTGGATTTATTTTCCAGTAGACAGGGAAAAACAATCGATCACGGTCCCGCTTGGTGTCCGTGATCGATTGATTTGGTGGGCTCACACCCTACCTTCTTCGGGTCATCCGGGGATTGAGAGGACAGTGAGGGGTCTTAGGGGGAAATACTGGTGGCCCACTTTGGCTAAGGACGTGAGACTCTGTCTCTTCCTGCTCGGTATGCGCACAGAGTAAGGCTCCTAGGCACCTGCCGAGAGGGAAGTTACAACCCCTCCCGGTTCCACAACGGCCATGGTCTCATCTATCGGTAGATTTTCTGACTGATCTTCCCCCGTCTCAGGGGAACACTACCGTTCTGGTCGTTGTGGATCGGTTTTCTAAGTCCTGTCGTCTCCTTCCATTGCCTGGTCTCCCTACGGCCCTACAGACTGCGGAGGCTCTATTTACCCACGTCTTCCGGCATTACGGGGTGCCGGAGGACATCGTATCTGATCGAGGTCCCCAGTTCACGTCCCGGGTGTGGAGGGCGTTTATGGAGCGTCTGGGGGTCTCGGTCAGCCTTACCTCTGGGTATCACCCCGAAAGTAATGGGCAGGTGGAAAGAGTGAACCAGGAAGTGGGTAGGTTTCTGAGGTCGTATTGCCAGGCCCTGCCAGGAGAATGGGCTAGGTACGTCCCGTGGGCAGAGTTGGCCCAGAACTCACTCCGCCACTCCTCAACTAACATGTCGCCATTTGAATGCGTACTGGGGTACCAGCCGATCCTGGCTCCGTGGCATCAGAGCCAGACCGAAGCTCCTGCGGTGGAGGAGTGGGTACAGCGCTCTAGGGAGACCTGGCGGGCAGTCCAGGACTCTCTCAGGCAGGCCAGTGAACGTCAGAAGAAGAGCACTGACCTCCACCGCAGTGAGGCCCCTGTGTTCGCACCAGGGGACAGGGTCTGGCTCTCGACCCGAAACCTGCCCCTCCGCCTGCCCTGCCGGAAGCTGGGGCCGCAGTGTGTGGGGCCATTTAAAGTCCTGAGGAGGATAAACGAGGTGTGTTATAGATTGCAACTCCCTTCTTACTATCGCATTAACCCCTCGTTTCATATTTCTCTCCTCAGGCCGGTGGTAGCTGGTCCCCTTCAGGAAGGTGAGGTACCGGAGGTCCCTCCGCCCCCTCTGGATATCGAGGGGTCCCCGGCGTACACAGTACGAGCTATTCTGGACTCGAGACGCCGGGTGAGGGGCCTGCAGTACCTCGTTGACTGGGAGGGGTACGGTCCGGAGGAGAGGTGCTGGGTACCGGGGAGAGACATTTTAGATCCTTCCCTCTTGGTTGAGCCGCGCGTCAGAGGGGGGGTACTGTCACGAATCCCACCGAAGATGGTGCCTCTTCCTGTTTGGGCGGCGCTCGGCGGTCGTCGTCACCGGCCTACTAGCTGCCATCGATTCTTTTCCTTTTTTGTTTCTGTTAGTTTGGGCTGATTGGGTGCACCTGTTTTGTGTTTAGTTTTGTGGGTAGGCTATTTAAGGGCAATCAGCCTGCTGGCTGTTGTGCGGGCTTGTTTATCTGTTATTTGGTGTTGGATTGTTTAGTGGATTTATTATTTGTTCTGGACAGTTTAGTCCTGTGTTTTTGGACTCGTATTTTTCATGTGCCCGTGTGTTTAGGGCATGATCGTTTTTCCCTGTCTACTGGAAAATAAATCCACGTTCTTGAATCCCTGCTCTCTGCGCTTGACTCCTCCACCCAGTACTCCTAGCAGCTCTGACAGAAGCCCGCACCACATATGGAGTCAGCAAAAGCAGCGACCACCCCTCTCCCAACTATGGAGGAGCGCGTCCATCATCATACAGCTGTCCTTCATCGTATCGGGTCAGCGATGGATCAGATGATGGAGAGGATGGAACGATGGGAGAGGAGTGGTCTCCCGACGTCCCCTTCAGCTCCCCTGCAGACGACCCAACCCACTCCTCCAGTGTCATCGGCTGGGACCAGCACATTGCGTCTCACCCCCCGAGGGAGTACGATGGAGCAGCGGCTGGTGCCAGGGATTTCTGCTCCAGCTTGAGCTCTACCTGGCTACCGTGCGTCCGACTCCCTCGGGAGAGGAGAGTGTAAGCCTCCTTGTCTCCTGTTTGTCGGGTAGGGCCCTGGACTGGGCTAACGCAGTCTGGAACAGCCCAGACTCGGCTCGGGACCACTACCCGGAGTTCAACCGCCGGTTTCGAGCGGTGTTCGACCACCCACCGGAGGGCCGAGCGGCGGGTGAGCGTCTGTTCCACCTCAGACAGGAGACGAGGAGCGCCCAGGATTTCGCTTTAGAGTTCCGGACCTTAGCTGCTGGTGCGGGGTGGAATGACAGGGCCTTAATAGACCATTACCGTTGCAGCCTCCGGGAGGACGTCCGCCGGGAGCTAGCTTGTCGGGACACCACACTCTCCCTCGATGAACTGATAGACATGTCGATCCGACTAGATAACCTGCTAGCTGCCCGCGGGCGTTCAGAGGGGGTCCTGTCAATTCCACCTCCCAGCCCTCCCGCTCCAACTCCGATGGAGTTGGGAGGAGCTGCATCTAGGGGGACCGGAGGAGGTGGCTCCTCTTGCACCTACTGTGGCCGGAGAGGACGTGCTGGAGGAGTTCATCTGGGAGTCGGGATGGCAGGCGGAATACTCCTCGGCCACCCCAGGTGAGTAGGCACAAGACTCACCCAGAGCTCCCTGTTGGTCACATGTTTTTGGTTATTTTTTTCCCTGCGTTTTTCCCCTCTCTTCAGCATAAGGCGCTAGTCGACTCAGGCGCAGCTGGGAGTTTTATGGATCGCGGACTCGCCCGTAAGTTGGGTATTCCGCTGGTGCAGATAGACCCACCTTTTCCCGTGCACTCCCTAGATAGCCGACCGTTAGGGTCAGGGCTGGTTAGGGAGGCCACGATTCCGCTGGACATGGTAACCCAGGGGGATCATAGGGAGCAGATCAGTTTTTCTCTTATTGATTCACCTGGGTTTCCAGTAGTGTTGGGGGTTCCCTGGCTAGCCATTCACAATCCCCTCATTTCCTGGAGACAGGGAGCTCTTCAGGGGTGGTCAGATGAGTGTTCAGGTAGGTGTGTGGGAGTTTCCATCGGTGCCACGTCGGTGGAGAGTCCAGACCAGGTTTCCACTGTGCGCATTCCCCCAGAATATGCCGATTTGGCTATCGCTTTTAGTAAGAAAAAAGCGACCAAATTACCACCTCATCGACGGTGGGATTGCGTGATAAACCTCCAGGAGAACGCTGCACTTCCCAAGAGTCACGTGTACCCATTGTCACAGGAGGAGACGTTGGCTATGGAGACATATGTCACGGAAGCTCTGGGACAAGGGTTCATTCGGCCCTCCATGTCACCCGTCTCCTCGAGTTTCTTTTTTGTGAGAAAAGAGGAGGGAGGACTGCGTCCGTGCATTGATTATCGAGGTCTAAATTCAATCACAGTGGGATTTAGTTATCCACTACCTCTCATCGCTACGGCGATGGAATCATTCCACGGAGCGCGTTTTTTCACAAAACTGGACCTCAGGAGCGCGTATAATCTGGTGCGTATTCGGGGAGGAGACGAGTGGAAAACAGCGTTTAGTACCACATCAGGCCACTGTGAGTACCTCGTCATGCCGTATGGGTTGAAGAATGCTCCAGCCGTCTTCCAATCCTTTATAGATGAGAATCTCAGGGACTTGCAGGGGCAGGGTGTGGTAGTATATATTGATGACATCTTGATCTATTCTGCCACACGCGCATGTCTCCCTGGTGCGCAGGGTGCTTGGGCGACTGCTGGAGCATGACCTATACGTCAAGGCTGAGAAATGTGTGTTCTCCAAACCAGCCGTTTCCTTCCTGGGTTATCGCATTTCCACCTCGGGGGTGGTGATGGAGTGTGACCGCGTTAACGCCGTGCGTAATTGGCCGACTCCGACCACGGTAAAGGAGGTGCAGAGGTTTTTAGGGTTTGCCAATTACTACCGGAGGTTTATCCGGGGTTTTGGCCAAGTGGCGGCGCCCATTACCTCACTGCTGAAGGGGGGGGCCGGTGCGTCTACGGTGGTCGGCCCGAGGCAGATGGAGCCTTCAACCAGTTGAAGGCAAGGTTTACTGAGGCTCCCGTGTTGGCGCATCCGGACCCTTCGTTAGCGTTCATAGTGGAGGTGGATGCGTCCGAGGCTGGTGTTGGAGCCGTGCTATCACAGCGCTCGGGCACGCCACCGAAGCTCCGTCCCTGTGCTTTCTTTTCTAAGAAGCTGGGTCCGGCAGAGCGGAACTATGATGTGGGGGACCGGGAGTTACTAGCTATGGTAAAAGCCCTGAAGGTGTGGAGACACCCTTTTCTCATCTGGACTGACCACCGCAATCTGGAGTATATCCGAGAGGCGAAGAGACTGAATCCGCGTCAAGCTAGGTGGGCCATGTTCTTTACTCGTTTTAGATTTACGATCTCTTACCGACCAGGTTCCCTCAACACTAAGGCCGACGCGCTGTCTCGTCTCTATGACACGGATGACCGGCCCATCGATCCAACTCCCATCCTTCCAGCCTCTTGTCTGGTGGCCCCAGTGGTATGGGAGGTGGACGCGGACATCGAGCGGGCGTTGAGGGTAGAACCTGTGCCGTCCCAGTGCCCGACTGGCCTTACACTTGGTTAGTGGCTATTTATATATATAAAATGGTGGGGGGAAAAAGTTGTGTCTTTTGCTATTGTGGTTAGCTAATAGATTTACATATTGTGTCTTCCCTGTAAAACATTTTAAAAATCAGAAATGATGGCTGGATTCACAAGATGTGTATCTTTCATCTGGTGTCTTGGACATGTGATTTAATGATATTTAGATGCTAGTATTTACTTGTGACGCTATGCTAGGCTATGCTAGTCAGCTTTTTTACTGATGGGGGTGCTCCCGGATCCGGGATTGTGTGCAACTAGAAGTTAATTGAGGAAAATAAGAACAATCCAAAAGTTATTTTGATACTGTCGCAAAGCTAACTAAAAAGCAGCATTCCCCAAGAGAGGATGGCTTTCACCTCAACAGTAATAAATTCATGAACTTCGTTGAGGAAAAGTTCATGATCATTAGAAAGCAAATTACGGACTCCTCTTTAAATCTACGTATTCCTCCAAAGCTCAGTTGTCCTGAGTCTGCACAATTCTGCCAGGACCTAGGATCAAGGGAGACACTCAAGTGTTTTAGTACTGTCTCTTGACACAATGATGAAAATAATCATGGCCTCTAAACCTTCAAGCTGCATACTGGATGGACCCTATTCCAACTAAACTACTGAAAGAGCTGCTTCCTGTGCTTGGCCCTCCCATGTTGAACCAAACTCACTAAAAGTGGCAGTAATAAAGCCTCTCTTGAAAAAGCCAAACCTTGACCCAGAAAATATAAAAAACTATCGGCCTATATCGAATCTCCCATTCCTCTCAATTTATTTAGAAAAAGCTGTTGAGCAGCAACTCACTGCCTTCCTGAAGACAAACAATGTATACGAAATGCTTCAGTCTGGTTTTAGACCCCATCATAGCACTGAGACTGCACTTGTGAAGGTGGTAAATTACCTTTTAATGGCGTCAGACCGAGGCTCTGCATCTGCTAGACCTTAGTGCTCCTAGACCTTAGTGCTGCTTTTGATACCATCGATCACCACATTCTTTTGGAGAGATTGGAAACCCAAATTGGTCTACACGGACAAGTTCTGGCCTGGTTTAGATCTTATCTGTCGGAAAGATATCGGTTTGTCCTCTGACAAATCAACTGTAAATTCCGGTGTTCCTCAAGGTTCCGTTTTAGGACCACTATTGTTTTCACTATATATTTTACCTCTTGGGGCTGTCATTCGAAAACAAAACATAATGTTAACTTTCACTGCTATGCGGATGACACACAGCTGTACATTTCAATGAAACATGGTGAAGCCCCAAAATTGCCCTTGCTAGAAGCCTCTGTTTCAGACATAAGGAAGTGGATGGCTGCAAACGTTCTACTTTTAAACTCGGACAAAACAGAGATGCTTGTTCTAGGTCCCAAGAAACAAAAATCTTCTGTTGAATCTGACAATCTTGATGGTTGAACATTCATCTCAAATAAAACTGAAGGACCTCGGCGTTACTCTGTACCCTGATCTCTCTTTTGACGAACATATCAAGACTGTTTCAAGGACAGCTTTTTTCCATCTACGTAACATTGCAAAAAATCTGAAACTTTCTGTCCAAAAATGATGCAGAAAAATGTATCCATGCTTTTGTTACTTCTAGGTTAGACAACTGCAATGCTCTACTTTCCGGCTACCCAGATAAAGCACTAAATACATTTTAGTTAGTGCTAAATATGACTGCTAGAATCCTGACTAGAACCAAAAAATCTGATCATATTACTCCAGTGCTAGCCTCCCTACACTGGCTTCCTGTTAAGGCAAGGGCTGATTTCAAGGTTTTACTGCTAACCTACAAAGCATTACATGAGCTTGCTCCTACCCATCTTTCCGATTTGGTCCTGCCGTACATACCTACACGTACGCTATGGTCACAAGACGCAGGCCTCCTAATTGTCCCTAGAATTTCTAAGCAAACAGCTGGTGGCAGGGCCATTTATGGAATGGTCTGCCTACCCATGTGAGAGACGCAGACTCGGTCTCAACCTTTAAGTCTTTACTGAAGACTCATCTCTTCAGTAGGTCATATGATTGAGTGTAGTCTGGCCCAGGAGTGTGAAGGTGAACGGAAAGGCACTGAAACAACGAACCGCCCTTGCTGTCTCTGCCTGGCCGGTTCCCCTCTCTCCACTGGGATTCTCTGCCTCTAACCCTATTACAGGGGCTGAGTCACTGGCTTACTGGTGCTCTTCCATGCCGTCCCTAGGAGGGGTGCGTCACTTGAGTTGGTTGAGTCGCTGACGTGGTCTTCCTGTCTGGGTTGGCACCCCCCCTTGGGTTGTGCCGTGGCGGAGATCTTTGTGGGCTATACTCGGCCTTGTCTCAGGATGGTAAGTTGGTGGTTGAAGATATCCCTCTAGTTGTGTGGGGGCTGTGCTTTGACAAAGTGGGTGGGGTTATATCCTGCCTGTTTGGCCCTGTCCGGGGGTATCATCGGATGGGGCCACAGTGTCTCCTGACCCCTCCTGTCTCATCCTCCAGTAGTTTGTGTCGGGGGGCTAGGGTCAGTCTGTTATATCTGTAGTATTTCTCTTGTCTTATCCGGTGTCCTGTGTGAATTTAAGTATGCTCTCTCTAATTCTCTCTTTCTTTCTCTCTCTCGGAGGACCTGAGCCCTAGGACCATGTCTCAGGACTATCTGGCCTTATTGATGCTCCTGTTTCAACTGTTCTGCCTGCGGCTATGGAACCCTGACCTGTTCACTGGACGTGCTACCTGTCCCAGACCTGCTGTTTTCAACTCTCTAGAGACAGCAGGAGCGGTCGAGATACTCTCAATGATCGGCTATGAAAAGCCAACTGACACTTACTCCTGAGGAGCTGACTTGTTGCACCCTCGACAACTACTGTGATTATTATTATTGGACCATGCTGGTCATTTATGAACATCTTGGCCATGTTCTGTTATAATCTCCACCTGGCACAGCCAGAAGAGGACTGGCCACCCCTCATAGCCTGGTTCCTCTCTAGGTTTCTTCCTAGGTTTTGGCCTTTCTAGGGAGGTTTTTCTAGCCACCGTGCTTCTACACCTGCATTGCTTGCTGTTTGGGGTTTTAGGCTGGGTTTCTGTACAGCACTTTGATATATCAGCTGATGTAAGAAGGGCTTTATAAATACATTTGATGTTGGGGCACAGGTTAGTCGAGGTAATTGAGGTACAGTATGTGCATGTAGGTAGAGCTAAAGTGACTGTATATATGATGATGATGATAAACAAAGAGTGGGGGTAGAAGCTGTTAATAAGCCTTTTGGACCTAGACTTGATGTAGCAGAAAACAGTCTATGACTAGGGTGGCTGCAGTCTTTGACAATTTTCAGGGCCTTCCTCTGACTGCCTGTGAATATATAATAACCACTTGTGAATAGGCAAATTTAGTCACCCATCAGACTATTCTTCATTTAATCTTGTCTTTACATATTTATTTATTTGACCTTTATTTCACTAGGCGAGTCATTTAAGAACAAATTTTTATTTTCAATGATGGCCTAGGAACAGTGGGTTAACTGCCTGTTCAGGGGCAGAACAACAGATTTGAACCTTGTCAGCTCGGGGATTTGAACTTGCAACCTTTCGGTTACTAGTCCAACGCTCTAACCACTAGGCTACCCTTCCGCCCCACATGTACTAAATAACAGGTGTGAAATTTATTTTGATTTAGAATGGACCATTTATCATGCACCTGTCTCGAAACATGTGTCGTCGTCCCCCGCTGCCCCTGTTACCTATACGCTTAAATAGCGACTGGAGGACGCTTTTCCTGCGGTTCATTTTCATGCCAGCCAGGTAGGCTATACTCCTGTTGTAAAGAGAAGCAATGTACTTAATATTAGGAAAGTTGATAAATAAATATAGTAGACCTAGCCTACAGAAAGCTGATGAGATCCTCTTTATGAAAGAGGCCAGCACTGTTTTCTCACGCAACTGCATAGCCTATAGAAATGTTTTGCAACATGAGCTTATGGGCTCTCATTAAGTGTTTGATTACATTTGCATTGATGTTAGAGTGATTAGTGGGACTAGAGTGCTGAGTACCAGGCAGTTAGCAAGTTTGGTAGGCTACTAATGAGCATCAGAGCTTGGAGAAGCCTAATTACAGTGACTAAACAGTCACCGTAACAGACCTAAATGCTACAGCATACAATGATCTTCTAGACGATTTGCTGTTTCCAACTTTGGGGCAACAGTTTGGGAAAGGCCTTTTTCCTGTTTCAGCATGACAATTTTTGTTCACAAAGTGAAGTCAATACAGAAATAGTTTGTGGATATCGGTATGGAAGAACTTGACTGGCCTGCACGGAGCCCTGACCTCAACCCCATTGAACACCTTTAGGATGAATTGGAATGCCGACTGCGAGACAGGCCTAATCGGCCAACATCAGTGCCCAACCTCACTAATGCTGTTGCGGCTGAATGGAAGCAAGTCCCTGACTATTCCAACGTCTAGTGGAAAGCATTCCCAGAAGAGTGGAGGCTGTTAAAGCAGCAAAGGGGGACAGGCAACTCTATTAATCCCATGATTTTGGAATGAGATGTTCGACAAGCAGGTGTCCACATACTTTTGGTAATTTAGTGTATTATTGCATACCCAGTCATGTTCATATGTATATTTTCAGACATAAATTACTGCAGTTTTAGACCATCCATAGAACATACAAGCCAGTGAAATTAAATATCATGGATTCAAATGTAATTCCTCTGCTGGAGGTGTAAAACAAAAAAAGGGGACATATTTTCATGTGTTATGATATTGTGAAGGTTGGCTGAATTTTGGCAAAGAGTGTTAATTTATGTCTACAGATTCTCCCTGTTTTTATTTGCTTGGAAATGTAAACTGGAGACTGTTATCAGATAACGTTAGCTAGCTGGCTATCAGTATTCTTTAACTTAAAATGAAAACGACTTTCTGACAACTAGAAACGTGTAATTGTCATGCCTGCTCCCACTCCCCCTCATCATGCACACCTGTCGCCATTATTACATGCATCAGCGTTCATTGGACTCACCTGACATTGGACTCACCTTCACTTTATTGATTGCCCCTTCTTTATCTGTTTGTTCCGTGTCAGCATTGTTTGTTTTCCCCTGTCCAGACGCTATCCTTGTTTTGTTTCTTGTCCGTTGTTTATTGCATGTTCACTCCCTGTACTTGCTTCTCGTCTCCCAGCGTCTGTCCTTGCAAAATGCTGACACCACAATTTGAAGCACTAGGGAGTTTTTGTTGTTGTTGGGGTTGGTGACGTCGGGCCCGGGTGTCGCTGCCGAAGGAACCGTGGGTGCCTCAGCCGACTCATCAGGCTCTCATCCCACATCTTGCCTCAGCTGACTCCCATGTATCGGCCGGCCCGTCAGGCTCGCCCAGGTGGATATTCTGTATTGTACTTTCAGAAGTGTGTTTGATTTGCACAGCAGTGTAGCCTTGAAGGAGAGAGTCCACACAGCACCCAGCAAAACGGGAACATTCCCAGAACATTAGCTAAGTTTCCCATTAAGTTTTAGTTAGTGTTTTATGTAACATTAGAATGACAACATCTGTTTTTGATAACAAAATGTAACTTTTTTTCATTTTTGTTATATACAGTATATTTCTCCTTGGAATGTAATCCTAACATTCACTAAGGTTGTGCACAACATCTGTATAAACACCGCAGAACATTCCCCAAATGTTTTCATTAGGTTTCCAGGTGCAATGTAATAACACAATGTATCAGTTTTTAGAACATGCTGCCACCATGTGAGAGCAATAGAAATGGTTGTGAGAGAACATTACAGGAACGTTCTGCTAATGTTGGTGGAGATTGTTATTAAAAACCTATAACAACAAGCAGGGAATATTCCTGTGTGGCTCAGTTGGTAGAGCATGGTGTTTACAATGCCAGGGATGTGGGTTCAATTACACACAGGGTACCCGTACGAAAATGTATGCACTCGCTTTGGATAAGAATGTCTGCTAAATGACTAAAATGTCAATTCAAATTCCCACAGTGCTGTTATAAAGTTATCGTGTGATGATATGACAATGGTTGTACAATGTCTGGATTCAAGTTTGGTTTTGAGAAAACATGACTGGACGTTATCCAAAACACCCAAAACAACATGCAGGGAACATTCCCGCAAGACTCTTATAAAGGTATAGTGTGATGTTAGGACAATAGTTCTAACGTTCCTTGAACCTACTTCAGCCATAAAATGTTGGAGCAATATAAATTGTTATAAGATAACATTCCTGGCGATGTTACTACTAACACCAATAACAACAAACATTCCTGAAAGACTCTTATAAAGTTATTCTTTAACGTTATGACATGATAAACCATATGTTCTAAAAACATCAACAATAATGGAAGTAGTTCTGAAAATATTGCAAGATTCTGCAAATATATTTAAGCTATCAACTCCCATTAATACATTGGTTTGTTCACACTAACCCTACTTAATATTTTGTTATACTATATATACTTTTTGAACTATAACCATTTAACAGAAATAAAGCAATATAAAATACATTTTATTTTATTCACATCAACTGACATAACTAACTCTTGCAACTGCCGTATCAGAGTTGATTGGAATTAATACAAGACATGAAATACATTTTATTTTATGAACACCAAATGACATAACTGTAACTCTTGCAATTGCCATATCAACAGAGTTGATTGGAATTTGTTTCAGTGCAGTCCATACAAACAAAAACTGTATCACAAAAGAAAAGGCAGCATTGATATTTCATGATCTCGAGGGTCTCTGAATAGTATTGTTTTCACTAAAGTGCCTGTGAGACGAAGCTACTAGACTATTGAGACGCAGCCACAGTGTGTGTCGTCAAGGTGAGGTGTTGAAGGTGCCCCCCCCCCCACCGGGGGTCGGCAGGAGGCGAAGGGGGAGAAGTCCTTGCAGGAGAACATGAAGACGTTCGGTTTTTGTAGTAAAAGAAACTACAAGTAGCCGGCCATCATGGCACAGAGCACCGGGTGCTGCCACAGGTACGAGGCATGCTCCGCTCTCAACTCCTGTAAAACACACACATCAGGTCATGTTGGAAACTTAGCTACTTACTCTTAAAACACTAAGGTGAGAGTATGAGGTAGTGGTACGGTGTAGGGAAAGACTGTCACTTTTCTGTCCAGGTGTAAGGTTCTGTATTTATTTTCTTAGTCAACCTTGTGTTCTGTTTCGTTGTGTTCTTGAACGTAGCTCTGTTTTTCATTTTTGTTCATGATTTCACCTGTTAGTTACTCACCTGGTCTCATCAGCTCCTTATTTAGTTCAGTTCATTATGTTTGTGCCTTTTTGAGGTATTGTTCATTTTGAACATCTGGAAATATCTACATTTTCGACCCATTGGTCAGCTCCCTCTGAAAGTAAAGAAAACAGCTTGTTTTTTTATAGATATGAAAACAATAACTGAGATATGACCGTTCAATCTAAAGCAGCAGATGTCATTTTTAGGATACGTCAATACAGCCCAGTGCTGCTTACCTGAGATTCCATCTTCGTAGGTGTCCGCTTTGACTTCCTTTGTGTCGGGAAAAAGTTGCTTTCAGAACAATTATTTTTGATTGAAAATAAAGGTTTTGCTCTCGACAAAAAGACACAAATGTACCTCCATAGCATATAACAATTTGCCTGGGAATAACCACACAAACGTGCTACTGTATGCAGAATTCTTGACGCACAACCGAAGTTGCTGCCATACCCTGCCAGCACGCCCACATGCGAGCCACTCAGGAGCAGAATGATGACGCGTAGAAGAGGGAAAGGAATGAGATGGGAACAGCAATTTGTTGCAAGTTGGGGAAGAGGGCTAATAGCTGAACAATATACTATTCAACCTTTACTAAAGAATAGTCTAATAGCCGAGGTTGGTGTGAACCCCCCCCCCCCCCCCCCCCTTCTTTCACAGACCAGATTTGCCCTAACGACCAAGGGGTAGCTTGCTACTCAATGTAATAAAGTAATGACTTTTCAAATAAGTTACCTTACACGTTATGTTGGCTGGCAATTTACGAACCACATAGCATATCATTACAGCAGTATGTAGCGGTATGTTAGCTAGCTACCTACGTTAGCCTATACTGGCAAGTTTTATGCATAACTACTATCTAACTACCCAACGTTTATTGACTTGACTATTCTCGACATTCTTAGCTTAGCTAAACTGGAACACTAGCGCGAGCCCATAGCAAATTAATGGAATCGAATGTTAGCAGAGCCCGTTTTGACTGGAGTGATACTTAGAATTCCATAAATGTATCCCTTTTTATTTTACCACCACAATCTGTTTGTCAGACGAAACTGGAAAAAACAACTTGTGTAGAAAGTAAACTTCCGCACCTCAATGGTGTCAACGGTGCTTATGTCTGTGTAATGAAAAGGTAGGGGGAAAATTACAACCTCTGACTATTTCTCGTCTAGCGATCGATGACAAATGAGCTCACTGCCCAGACATAATTACAAAGAGGATTCTCCTTATTTAAAATGGTGCACGTGTAGCAGTTTTGCTTCTGTCCCTCTCCTCGCCCCTACCTAGGCTCGAACCAGGGACCATCTGCACACAGAAAACAGCCACCCTTGAAGCATCATTACCCATCAAATCAAATCAAATGTATTTATATAGCCCTTCTTACATCAGCTTATATCTCAAAGTGCTGTACAGAAACCCAGCCTAAAACCGCAAACAGCAAGCAATGCAGGTGTAGAAGCACGGTGGCTAGGAAAAACTCCCTAGAAAGGCCAAAACCTAGGAAGAAACCTAGAGGGGAATCAGGCTATGAGGGGTGGCCAGTCCTTTTCTGGCTGTGCCGGGTGGAGATTATAACAGAACATGGCCAAGATGTTCAAATGTTCATAAATGACCAGCATGGTCAAATAATAATAATCACAGTAGTTGTTGAGGGTGCAACAAGTCAGCACCTCAGGAGTAAATGTCAGTTGGCTTTTCATAGCCGATCATTAAGAGTATCTCTACCGCTCCTGCTGTCTCTAGAGAGTTGAAACAGCAGGTCTGGGGCAGGTAGCACATCCGGTGAACAGGTCAGGGTTCCATAGCCGCAGGCAGAACAGTTGAAACTGGAGCAGCAGCACGGCCAGGTAACTGGGGAGAGCAAAGAGTCATCATGCCAGGTAGTCCTGAGGCATGGTCCTAGGGCTCAGGTCCTCCCGGGAGAGAGAAAGAAAGAAAGAGAGAATTAGATAGAGCATACTTAAGTTCACACAGGACACCGGATAAGACAGGAGAAGTACTCCAGATATAACAGACTGACCCTAGCCCCTCGACACATAAACTACTGCAGCATAAATACTGGAGGCTGAGACAGGAGGGGTCAGGAGACACAGGAGACACTGCCCCATCCGATGATACCCCCGGGCAGGGCCAAACAGGCAGGATATAACCCCACCCACTTTGCCAAAGCACAGCCCCCACACCACTAGAGGGATATCTTCAACCACCAACTTACCATCCTGAGACAAGGCCGAGTATAGCCCACAAAGATCTCCGCCACGGCACAACCCAAGGTGGGGGGGGTGCCAACCCAGACAGGAAGATCACGTCAGCTACTCAACCCACTCAAGTGACGCACCCCGCCTAGGGACGGCATGGAAGAGCGCCAGTGACTCAGCCCCTGTAATAGGGTTAGAGGCAGAGAATCCCAGTGGAGAGAGGGGAACCGGCCAGGCAGAGACAGCAAGGGCGGTTCGTTGCTCCAGAGCCTTTCCGTTCACCTTCACACTCCTGGGCCAAACTACACTCAATCATCGCTCCACAAAAGCCACGGCCCTTGCAGACCAAGGGGAACAACTACTTCAAGGTCTCCGAGTGAGTAACATCACCGATTTGAAACGCTATTAGCTACCCCATTTCACACCGTTTACACCCGACTTGAAAAATGTTAAATATACACATTGCGAGATATTTGGCGAAATTGACAGACATGCCTATATTCCCCCCTAGGAAACAATGGGAAGACCGCAGAGTTCCAATATTATTTTTGTTTACATTTTAACTATAAAACAATGTGAGCAGGTCTCATTGCCAACAATAGTGAAGCAGGCATTGTGACATTGAACTATAAACTTTAAGCTGGAATAGAACGTTCGGAAGGCAACTTAACCTGTACCACCCCCCCGTTCGGCTAGCGGAACTCCTCCCACATTCCACTGAAAAGGCAGAGCGCGAAATTCAAAAAATATTTTTTTAGAAATATTTAACTTTCACACATTAACAAGTCCAATACAGCTAATGAAAGATACAGATCTTGTGAATCCAGCCAACATGTCCGATTTTTTAAATGTTTTACAGGGAAAACACAATATATATTTATGTTAGCTCACCAACAAATAGAAAAAAGCAGACATTTTTCACAGCACAGGTAGCAAAATCAAAATCAACCAAACTAACCTAGAACAAACCAAAGAAACCAAGAAACAACTTAATCAGATGACAGTCTTATAACATGTTATACAATAAATCTATGTTTTGTTCGAAAAATGTGCATATTTCAGGTATAAATCATAGTTTACATTGCGGCTACAATCAGAAATTGCACCGAAAGCAGCCAGAATAATTACAGACACCAACGTGACATACCGAAATACTCATCATAAAACATTTCAGAACAATATATGGTGGATAGCTAATGAAAGAGAAAGATCTTGTGAATAGAGACAATATTTCCGATTTTTGAAGTGTTTTACAGCGAAAACACCACATATATTTATGTTAGTTCACCACCAAATACAAAAGACAGACAGACATTTTTCACAGCAACGGTAGCATGCAAGTAGCATGCACAAAGCTAACCTAACTAACCTAGAACCAACCTAAATAACCTTGAAAAAACTCCCTCAGATGACAGTCCTATAACATGTTACACAATAAATCTATGTTTTGTTCGAAAAATGTGCATATTTTAGCTATAAATCAGTTTTACATTACTGCTACCATCATAGCTACCATCATAGCTACAGTCAGAAATCGCATGGGAGTAGCCAGAGTAAATACAGACACCAACTACCTAATTACTCATCATAAAACATTTCAGAAAAATATATGGTGGATAGCTAATGAAAGACATATCTTGCGAATACAGCCAATATTTCCGATTTTTGAAGTGTTTTACAGCGAAAACACAATATATCGTTATATTAGCTTACTACAATAGCTAACACACAGCAACATTGATTCTAGTCAAACGCTAGCGATAGCACAGTTCGACAGATATATGAAATAGTATCCCAAATTGGGTCCTTATCTTTGTTGATCTTCCATCAGAATGTTCTCCAAGGGGTCCTTTGTTCAGAACCGTCTTTATTTGGAACCAGAACGAACGATTTCCCTCTTGAATTAGCAAGCACACTGGCCGTGCTGTGCTAACCTCTCCGTCTTGACAAAATTATTGCGTCGCATCACGTCTAAAGTCCAGAATACATTTCAATAATATAATTAAAGTATATTGAAAAAAACATACTTTAGGATGATATTGTGACATGTATCAAATAAAATCGAAGCCAGAGATCATATTCACCTATAACGACGGTTTTCCAGGAGGCTACTCCAGATCCAACTTCGCGCCTTCCAAAAAAAATAAAGTGCGCACTTCTCACTCCAAGAGGTTGTATACAACCCCTGAACGAGATAATCAACTCATTTCTGCTCTCACTTCCGCATGACACCCAGGGGAAGGCGTATGACGTGTTTCTACAGTCATAAGTGACATGCCCTTTTATAGACAAGGTCTTAAAGAGAGACTTCGCATTTGGAAATCTCACTTCCGGATAGGAAAATGTCTGTAAAAAGAGTTCTGTTTCACTTAGAGAAATAATTCAAACGCTTTTAGAAACTAGAGACTGTTTTCTATCCAATAGTAATAATAATATGCATATTGTACGAGCAAGAATTGAGTACGAGGCCGTTTAAATATCATACGATTTTCCCCAAAAGTGAAAATAGCACCCCCTGGTCCTCATCAGGTTAACCTGTCTGGCCCCGGGGTTCTGCTAGCGGAACTCCTCCCACATTCCACTGAAAAGGCAGAGCGCGAAATTCAACAAAATATTTTTGAGAAATATTTAACTTTCACACATTAACAAGTCCAATACAGCAAATGAAAGATACACATCTTGTGAATCCAGTCAACATGTCCGATTTTTTAAATGTTTTACAGCGAAAACAGCACGTATATTTATGTTAGCTCACCACCAAATACAAAAAAGGACAGACATTTTTCACAGCACAGGTAGCATGCACAAAGCCAACCTAACTAACCAAGATCCAACCAAACTAACCAAGAAACAACTTCATCAGATGACAGTCTTATAACATGTTACACAATAAATCTATGTTTTGTTCAAAAAATGTGCATATTTGAGCTATAAATCAGTTTTACATTGCAGTTACCATCACAGCTACCGTCAGAAATAGCACCGAAGCAGCCAGAGTAATTATAGAGACCAACGTGGAATACCTAAATACTCATCATAAAACATTTCTGAAAAATGCATCGTGTACAGCAAATGAAAGACAAGCATCTTGTGAATCCAGCCAATATTTCAGATTTTTTAAGTGTTTTACAGCGAAAACACAATATAGCATTATATTAGCTTACTACAATAGCCTACCACACTACCGCATTCATTCATCAAGGCACGTTAGCGATAGCAATAGGCACGTTAGCGATAGCGAATAAACCAGCAAAATATATTAATTTTCACTAACCTTCATCAGATGACAGTCCTATAACATCAGGTTATACATACACTTATGTTTTGTTCGAAAATGTGCATATTTAGAGCTGAAATCAGTGGTTATACATTGTGCTAACGTAGCCATCTTTTTCCCAGAACGTCCGGATATTTTTCTGACTCTCACATATTCTGACCAAATAACTATTTATAAACATGACTAAAAAATACATGTTGTATAGGAAATGATAGATACACTAGTTCTTAATGCAATCGCAGTGTTAGAATTCTAAAAATAACTTCATTACGACATAAGGCTTACGTTATGGCGAGACAGTGCCCAAAACCTGGGCGCAAAACTAATAGTACACAGTTCGACAGATATATGAAATAGCATCATAAAATGGGTCCTACTTTTGATGAGCTTCCATCAGAATGTTGTACAAGAGGTCCTTTGTCAAGAACAATCGTTGTTTGGATTTAGAACGTCCTTTTTCCCTCTTGAATTAGCAAGCACACTAGCCAAGTGGCGCAAAGCTCTCCATCGTCAACAAACACAGACAACGCAACACGCCTAACGTCCCGAAAAAATTTCAATAATCTAATAAAACTATATTGAAAAAACATACTTTACGATGATATTGTCACATGTATCAAATAAAATCAAAGCCGGAGATAGTAGTCGCCTATAACGACAGATTTTCAGAAGGCAATTCCAGGTCCATCCTCGCGCTTTCCAGAAAACAGGAAATGGGTGACACGTCATTCCAAGAGGATTTATTCCACCTCAGACCAAGATAAACACATAATTTCTTCTCTCACTGCCTCTTGACATCTAGGGGAAGGTATATGACGTGCATGTATACTAATACGTATCATGCCCATTTATAGGCAGGCCCTAGAACAGAGCATCGTTTTCAGACTTTCCACTTCCTGGTCAGGAAGTTTGTGCCAAATGAGTTCTGTTTTACTCACAGATATAATTCAAACGGTTTTAGAAACTAGAGAGTGTTTTCTATCCAATAGTAATAATAATATGCATATTGTACGAGCAAGAATTGAGTACGAGGCCGTTTAAATTGGGCACGATTTCCCCCCAAAGTGAAAACAGCGCCCTCTGTCCTCAACAGGTTAATGCCACGGTGCTCAATAGAACTGGAAGGTTCTAACATTCACTAAAGAACGTTGTTAAAAATTTCATTGCATCCACCGTGGAGCCCAGTTTCATAATATTACCATATTTCCCAGCCGCTTGCCGTCGTTTTTAAGTAATAGCGAACATGTAGAAAGAGGAGGAAGGGAAGCGCTACTAAGGTACACTATAGTATATTTTGGTAGATAGAAGGTGCTCTTTGGTAAAAGGTGTAAATTGGTCATCAAAAAGAAAGGAGGACCAAGGCACTCTTCATATAATTAATTAAAATGCCTTTATTAGTATGGCATGTTAAATAGAAACAAAGTTGTTTAAAAACCGACGCGTTTCGGCTGCATGGCCTTCGTCAGGGAGTACAGAAAAAGGAGAATACAATGTCCTCTTTTGAAAGGCTTTTCCAATTAGCCCTAATTAGAAGAGGGAGTGGTTACCAAATTGGACACACCTAGTAAGCAATAAAATACACATGAAAAGGTGAAATACTGTAGCTATGTTATCATGAGCATACAACTCCAAGCTAGAAGCATCAGAACACCCAGAGAGGCAGTTCCAACCCTAACCATGACTGGGAGAAGTGTCCAGAACAAGAAAGCAATATATTCCACAGTACTCCAGACCACAGCAAAACATGAACAACAGTCCAAACATAGCTAGAGGGCAATTGAGCAAAATGTAGTGGACATTTTGTAAGGCTCATTGTAATGGTTGGAGGAAACGGAGTCAAACGTGGTTTCTATATGTTTGATAGCATTCCATTAATTTCATTCCATCCATTACAATGAACCCGTCCTCCTCTAGCTCCTCCCACCAGCCTCCATTGTCACAGAGAAGTTTCTTGTTATAGGTGTTAGTAGTAATATCTTCAATAATATTAGCTGAATATTCCAGGGATAACTTCTATTGCTCCAACATTTTATTGCTGAAGTATGTTCAAGGAACGTTATTAGAACCATGTCATAATGTCACACTAACTTTCTGAGAGCATTGTAGGAATATTCCCTGTTTGTTGTTATGGGTGTTTTTAATAACATCTCCATGAACATTAGCAGAACGTTCCCGTAATGTTTTCTCAGAACCATTTCTAATACTCTCACATTTTGTATGTTCTAAAAATATTACTGGTACATTTTGTTATTAGGTTACCTAGAAACTTAATGAAAACGAATTGGGGAATGTTCTGTGGTGGTTGTTAAAGATGTTGTGCACAACATTTTAGTGAATGTTAGAACCTTCCATGGATATTTCATTTAAAGAGTAACTTCACTGAAAAAACAGATGTTTTAGGCTTAGTTATAGTGAAACACATCAATTCTGGGATTCTGTTTCACAGTTTGTTGCAAAAGTGATATACACTGCTCAAAAAAATAAAGGGAACACTTAAACAACACAATGTAACTCCAAGTCAATCACACTTCTGTGAAATCAAACTGTCCACTTAGGAAGCAACACTGATTGACAATAAATTTCACATGCTGTTGTGCAAATGGAATAGACAAAAGGTGGAAATTATAGGCAATTAGCAAGACACCCCCAAAAAAGGAGTGATTCTGCAGGTGGTGACCACAGACAACTTCTCAGTTCCTATGCTTCCTGGCTGATGTTTTGGTCACTTTTGAATGCTGGCGGTGCTCTCACTCTAGTGGTAGCATGAGACGGAGTCTACAGCCCACACAAGTGGCTCAGGTAGTGCAGCTCATCCAGGATGGCACATCAATGCGAGCTGTGGCAAAAAGGTTTGCTGTGTCTGTCAGCGTAGTGTCCAGAGCATGGAGGCGCTACCAGGAGACAGGCCAGTACATCAGGAGACGTGGAGGAGGCCGTAGGAGGGCAACAACCCAGCAGCAGGACCGCTACCTCCGCCTTTGTGCAAGGAGGTGCACTGCCAGAGCCCTGCAAAATGACCTCCAGCAGGCCACAAATGTGCATGTGTCTGCTCAAACGGTCAGAAACAGACTCCATGAGGGTGGTATGAGGGCCCGACGTCCACAGGTGGGGGTTGTGCTTACAGCCCAGCACCGTGCAGGACGTTTGGCATTTGCCAGAGAAAACCAAGATTGGCAAATTCGCCACTGGCGCCCTGTGCTCTTCACAGATGAAAGCAGGTTCACACTGAGCACATGAGCACATGTGACAGACGTGACAGAGTCTGGAGACGCCGTGGAGAACGTTCTGCTGCCTGCAACATCCTCCAGCATGACCGGTTTGGCGGTGGGTCAGTCATGGTGTGGGGTGGCATTTCTTTGTTGGGCCGCACAGCCCTCCATGTGCTCGCCAGAGGTAGCCTGACTGCCATTAGGTACCGAGATGAGATCCTCAGACCACTTGTGAGACCATATGCTGACACATGCACATTTGTGGCCTGCTGGAGGTCATTTTGCAGGGCTCTGGCAGTGCACCTCCTTGCACAAAGGCGGAGGTAGCGGTCCTGCTGCTGGGTTGTTGCCCTCCTACGGCCTCCTCCACGTCTCCTGATGTACTGGCCTGTCTCCTGGTAGCGCCTCCATGCTCTGGACACTACGCTGACAGACACAGCAAACCTTTTTGCCACAGCTCGCATTGATGTGCCATCCTGGATGAACTGCACTACCTGAGCCACTTGTGTGGGTTGTAGACTCCGTCTCATGCTACCACTAGAGTGAGAGCACCGCCAGCATTCAAAAGTGACCAAAACATCAGCCAGGAAGCATAGGAACTGAGAAGTGGTCTGTGGTCACCACCTGCAGAATCACTCCTTTTTGGGGGGTGTCCTATAATTTCCACCTTTTGTCTATTCCATTTGCACAACAGCATGTGAAATTTATTGTCAATCAGTGTTGCTTCCTAAGTGGACAGTTTGATTTCACAGAAGTGTGATTGACTTGGAGTTACATTGTGTTGTTTAAGTGTTCCCTTAATTTTTTTGAGCAGTGTATTTTGGTCTGAGTAGTAAATCTAGCTCTCTTTGGTTCAATTCTTCCATTGAAACCGTGATGTAGAAGTGCCTCTACGTCATCTCAAGGGAGGGGTTCGGTACGAATTACACTCCCTTCTAGATGTGCTGGGTGGTAGCACCTCAAGGCTTATTATAAAAGCAGGTAACAGCACACCTTATTTGGCAATGGTCTTGGTAAATTAAGTGTGCCAATATACTGTATTTTGCATGATGTTTCCTTGACTAGATTACTGACGTTATACAAAATTTAAAAAACAGTACGGCACATTTCCACATATGACCAAACTCAATGTTTTTGCTTACCATTTCATTCACATCTACGTATATGCTTTTACGTAGGAAAAAAATACATGTAGGCGATGAAGATTATATGTTTCTATTCGTAGCTACAGTACCTGTCAAGTCTGTTTCCTCAAACATTATTAGTGATTGGTGGCACAATGCATTAAGGCAATTAGCTCATAGTTCAATGGTTATGTGTTCTAACACCACATGGGGCAGATATATACACCATAATACTTAAATCCTTTAATTACAATAATCATCCTCTGCCCACACACTTTTAATTCTGAAAAGGGAAGGCATACCTGTGAGAGGGGTCATTTTGGTAGTAGTTGAAGATTTTCATACAGTACCCAAAACCAATCTGTCAGTTTAATTTGACCATTGGAAAAAAATCTACTATGTAAAAACTGCAATGCGGGTTGGTTTGAATTGAGCCCCTAATCTTAATTTTCAAAGTTATGATTGCACTTTTCTTCCTAACGCAATACCTCAATAAATGTGAGTCCACATTTAAGATGTCTTTTTTTGTACCCTATGGGGGATTCAAACTTACACTACAAGTGGCCATAGATGTTAAAGTACTCGGCGCCTTACAACTTACACACATAATTGTGTTATCAGAGCACGCCAGTGGACTTTCAGTAAGTATGCTTTAGTAAGAACGTGTTTGGATCAAGAACAACTACATTTGTCTACCCCAAAATGTATATTCATGAGCAATTCCCCCAGCCCACAACTTCTCACCTGAATGCATTTTTTTAAGGGGTTGGACAAAGCCTGACTGAGTTACCCTTTATAACGTTTTCTGAATTATTTTATTTTGTTATCAAAAACATTTCATGTTTTGGGGATGTTATCATCCTAATACTGGATAAAATAGTAACTAGAACTTAATGGGAATCTTAGCTAATGTTCTGGTAATTTTCCAGGTTTACTGGGTAGTCACTTTACCCCTGTCGATATGTACATACACTACATTACCAAAAGTATGTGGACACCTGCTTGTCAAATATCTCATGGCCT
Source organism: Salvelinus alpinus (assembly GCF_045679555.1). NCBI lineage: Eukaryota > Metazoa > Chordata > Actinopteri > Salmoniformes > Salmonidae > Salvelinus > Salvelinus alpinus. The sequence goes on from NC_092094.1 coordinate 66,977,069, forward strand.
CCACCCTTCTGGGAAGGCTTTCCACTAGATGGTGGAACATTGCTGCTGGGACTTGCTTCCATTCAGCCACAAGAGGTTGGGCACTGATGTTGGGCGATTAGGCCTGGCTCACAGTCAGCGTTCCAAATCATCTCAAAGGTGTTCGATGGGGTTGAGGTCAGGGCTCTGTGTAGGCCAGCCAAGTTCTTCCACACCGATCTGGACAAAGCATTTCTGTATGGACCTCGCTTTTTGCACTTGGGCATTGTCATGCTGAAACAGGAAAGGGCCTTCCCTTTAGAAGCACAGAATTGTCTAGAGTGTTATTGTATGCTGTAGCATTAAGACTTCCCTTTACTTGAACCAAGGGGCCTAGCCCAAAAAACAGCCGCAGACCATTATTCCTCCGCCACCAAACTTTACAGTGGGCACTATGCAGTTATGGCAGGTAGCGTTCTTCTAGCAACCACCAAACCCCAGATTCGTCTGTCGGACTGCCAGATGGTGAAGCGATATTCATCACTCCAGAGAACGTGTTTCCACTGCTCTGAAGTCCAATGGCGGCGAGGTTTACACCACTCCAGCTAACGCTTGGTGATCTTAGGCTTGTGTGTGGCTGCTTGGCCATGGAAACCCATTGCATGAAGCTTCCAACGAACAGTTCTTGTGCTGACATTGCTTCCAGAAGTAGTTTTGAACTCGGTAGTGAGTGTTGCAACAGAGGACAGACCATTTTTATGCGATACGCGCTTCAGCACTCGGTGGTCCCGTTCTTTGACCTTCTGTGGCTTAACACTTCGTGGCTGAGTCGTTGTTGCTCCTAGATGTTTCCACTTCCCAATAACAGCACTTTTGACCGGGGCAGCTCTATCAGGGCAGAAATTTGACCAACTGACTTGTTGGAAAGGTGGCATCAACGTGCCACATTGAAAGTCAATGAACTATTCTGTAAGGACATTCTACTGCCAATGTTTTTATCTATGGAGATTGCATGGCTGTGTGCTTGATTTTATACACCTGTCAGCAACGGGTGTGGCTGAAATAGCCAAATCCACTCATTTGAAGGGGTGTCCAAATACTTTTGTGTATATATATATCTATATATACAGTATCTACCTACCTCGCATTGATAAGGTACAGTATACAGTATAGCTTAATTATTGTGTATTTTATTGCTCTTGTGTTATTTAAATTTGTCTTACTTTTAACTCTGCATAATTGGGAAAGGGCTCGCAAGTAAGCATTTCACCTGTTGTATTGAAGTACTGAAGATGTGTATGTCCAAACAAGTAGGTATTGATGAGAGGCTTATTATTGGAGACTACAGCTCATGCATATCATGATGGACATGATTGCCATATGCTGTCAATCACGGACTGACACAAGCATTCTCTTCACTTTATAACCATCAACTGATTTGACAGGGTCCATGAAGCTATAAGATTGCATATTGCTGAATTGAAAGCAGAGTCTTTTCCACTCAGTGGCACCCTAGATATTTACCCATTATGTGAAAATGTCATTAGCAAAAATGTAGCCCTACTATTTTAACTCCACTCCACCAACCAAAGTGTAATTAATAACTTCACCATGCTCAAAGGGATATTCAATGTTTGTTTTTGATATTTTTACCCATCTACCAATAGGTGCCCTTCTTTTTGAGGGACTTTTTTGTAAAAGCTCCCTGGTCTTTGTGGTTGAATCTGTGTCTTACGACTGAGGGACCTTACAGATAATTGTATGTGTGTGGTACAGAGATGAGGTAGTCATTCAAAAATCATGTTAAACACACAGTCCATGCAACTTATTATGTGACTTAGTCAGCACATTTTTACTTCTGAACTTATTTAGCCATAATAAAGGGGTTGGATACTTATTGACTCAAGAAATTTCAAAATGTCATTTTTTATTAATTTGTAACAATTTTCAAAACATAATTCCATTATTAGGTATTGTGTGTAGGCCAGTGACAAAAAAATCTTAATTTAGTCCATTTTAAATTCAGGCTGTAACACAAAAAAATGTAGAAAAGTTAAGAGGTGTGAATATTTTCTGAAGGCAATGTATACACTGGAATTGCTTACCAAGACAACATTGAATGTTCCTGAGTGGCCTAGTTATAGTTTTGACTAGGGGTGTGTCGACATGGACATATGCGTAATAGTATCCGTAAAATGACAGTTGATAGTCGGATCGGATGATACTGTGATCGGAAAAAACGAAACGTTTTAATATGCCCATCTCCGTGCACGTTTAAACACCAAACAAGCCAATATTAGGAGCTGAGGACAGGTGTCTGTGTGTCCTCAACTTGCAGCGGGCAGACAAGTTTGCTATCAGTCAGAATGTGCGTTGGCATTTCATATTTTTCCCTACCCTAGCCCCGCTTGTTAGATATTATGCATATTGATAGCTTGATAGAAAACGTCCTTGCCATTTGATTTATCATAGAAACAGGCTAACAGGAGGCTGCAGCAGTCTGAATGATCAGACCGAGACAGAAGTGAAAGTGATCGACTGAAATTATGAAGCGAGTTGACAAAGAAATACAGCTTCACTCTATACAATCAGAGCAACAGGATCAACAAATCTCAATGAATGTCAACTATCTAGTGACGTGTTAATCTGAGCTACACACATGGATTACCTAGATTTCAAGTAAGAAGAAGCCCATACCAATGGCCCATTGTTGTTAAAGTTGTAGCAAACACACTTAAGACTTGCACATGCAGTATTAATCCATGGAACGCATTGATTGTCACTCCTACAACGTGTTTATTCATCAAAACCCAGCCCTTTCATGCCACTGCCAGCAATAGCACTCATAATTCCGTCTGTGAAAATAGCAAATATTAATATTTCTGACACACCTTTAGACCTACCGCCAGCGATGACAGGTGAATCCCCAAGCATCCCATATCCCCATGTGGCCTTAAAGGTTGATGGCTGGAGAATCCACTTGCCAAGTTAGTGAAGAGTTGCCACTCAAGGACAGATGGGTAAGAGTGCAACCTGTGGATAACTCTGCTTAAGTTTTGCTCATAATAAGAATGTTTTCTTTAATTGACTTGCCAAGTTAAATAAAGGGAAAATAAAATAATGCATTACAATCACATGACATCATGGTCTTTCGCTGTGAATTCAATGACTACCAAAAAATAGTAGGAATGTGACCCTTTGGGTCTTCAACTGTCTTAATAAATAACACTTGGGAGTAAAGACCCAGCATTTTCCTTTGACACCTGCTCAAAGCCATGTCTATTTATAATATAGAAGTTTCACTGACTAACTATCAAATGTCAAACAACCATTTCTTGCTCTTGACACATACAGTGCCTTGCAAAAGTATTCACCCCTTTGACGTTTTTCAAATTTTGTTGCATTACAACCTGTATTTTATAGTGATTTGGATTTTATGTAATGGACATACACAAAATAGTCCAAATTGGTGAATTCAACAAAATTCAACAAATTTCAAACAAAATAAAAAATGGAAAAGTGGTGTGTGCATATGTATTCACCCCCTTTGCTATGAAGCCCCTAAATAAGATCTGGTGCAACCAATTACCTTCAGAAATCACATAATTAGTTAGATTGCACACAGGTGGACTTTATTTAAGTGTCACATGATCTCGATATATATATACAGTGGGGAGAACAAGTATTTGATACACTGCCGATTTTGCAGGTTTTCCTACTTAAAAAGCATGTAGAGGTCTGTAATTTTTATCATAGGTACACTTCAACTATGAGAGACGGAATCTAAAACAAAAATCCAGAAAATCACATTGTATGATTTTTAAGTAATTAATTTGCATTTTATTGCATGACATAAGTATTTGATACATCAGAAAAGCAGAACTTAATATTTGGTACAGAAACCTTTGTTTGCAATTACAGAGATCATACGTTTCCTGTAGTTCTTGACTAGGTTTGCACACACTGCAGCAGGGATTTTGGCCCACTCCTCCCTACAGATCTTCTCCAGATCCTTCAGGTTTCGGGGCTGTCGCTGGGCAATACGGACGTTCAGCTCCCTCCAAAGATTTTCTATTGGGTTCAGGTCTGGAGACTGGCTAGGCCACTCCAGGACCTTGAGATGCTTCTTACGGAGCCACTCCTTAGTTGCCATGGCTGTGTGCTTCGTGTCGTTGTCATGCTGGAAGACCCAGCCACGACCCATCTTCAATGCTCTTACTGAGGGAAGGAGGTTGTTGGCCAAGATCTCGCGATACATGGCCCCATCCATCCTCCCCTCAATACGGTGCAGTCGTCCTGTCCCCTTTGCAGAAAAGCATCCCCAAAGAATGATCTTTCCACCTTCATGCTTCACGGTTGGGATGGTGTTCTTGGGGTTGTACTCATACTTCTTCTTCCTCCAAACACGGTGAGTGGAGTTAGACCAAAAAGCTCTATTTTTGTCTCATCAGACCACATGACCTTCTCCCATTCCTCCTCTGGATCATCCAGATGGTCATTGGCAAACTTCAGACAGGCCTGGACATGCACTGGCTTAAGCAGGGGGACCTTGCGTGCGCTGCAGGATTTTAATCCATGACGGCGTAGTGTGTTACTAATGGTTTTCTTTGAGACTGTGGTCCCAGCTCTCTTCAGGTCATTGACCAGGTCCTGCCGTGTAGCTCTGGGCTGATCCCTCACCTTCCTCATGATCATTGATGCCCCACGAGGTGAGATCTTGCATGGAGCCCCAGACCGAGGGTGATTGACCGCCATCTTCAACTTCTTCCATTTTCTAATAATTGCGCCAACAGTTGTTGCCTTCTCACCAAGCTGCTTGCCTATTGTCCTGTAGCCCATCCCAGCCTTGTGCAGGTCTACAATTTTGTCCCTGATGTCCTTACACAGCTCTCTGGTCTTGGCCATTGTGGAGAGGTTGGAATCTGTTTGATTGAGTGTGTGGACAGGTGTCTTTTATACAGGTAACGAGTTCAAACAGGTGCAGTTAATACAGGTAATGAGTGGAGAACAGGAGGGCTTCTTAAAGAAAAACTAACAGGTCTGTGAGAGCTGGAATTCTTACTGGTTGGTAGGTGATCAAATACTTATGTCATGCAATAAAATGCAAATTAATTACTTAAAAATCATACAATGTGATTTTCTGGATTTTTGTTTTAGATTCCGTCTCTCACAGTTGAAGTGTACCTATGATAAAAATTACAGACCTCTACATGCTTTGTAAGTAGGAAAACCTGCAAAATCGGCAGTGTATCAAATACTTGTTCTCCCCACTGTAAGTGTCAAAACGCACAAAACCTACTACACAATTGCGCACACATTTATGTAAAACATGTACCTAACCCAGTGCTTGGTTGCTGGTGATCGGGATGAATGCAGGAGCAGATTTCAGGAGCAGGACAAGACTACCTCTTTGTGACTGAGGACCAGACCCAAATGTAATGGTCAGGGATTTTTTATATTTTCTGCAGTGATTTCTGCAAAAACATTGTGGAATACTATTGCTGTACTAACAATATTTAATAACATTGGGAATATAGTTTAATGTAAATAAAGACTCAATTCTGTGTGTTAGATGACAAGAACCTCCGGTAATCCTTCTACTAAAGCTCAGTCAAAAATAACCTCTACACAGTCTCAACCTTTATATTGTAAAGTTTTCCTTACGATTTTTTTTTTAAACAAAATAAATTGAGTGTCACCAACAAAGTGCAAAGGCATATACTGTAAAAACAAATTGATACATTAATACATTGATGAATCCATCTTTAAATACCAACTATATTAGATAAATTCTCTCTTCATTCCATTCACCATAGGCCTATAACTATACTGAACAAAAATATAAACGCAGCATGCAACAATTTCAAATACTTTACTGAGTTGCAGTTTATAGAAGGAAATAAGTCAATTGAAATAAATTCATTAGGCCCTAATCTATGGATTTCACATGACTGGGCAGGGGCACAGCCATGGGTGGGCTTGGGAAGGCATAGGCCCACCCACTGGGGAGCCAGGCCTAGCTAATCAGAATGAGTTTTTCGACACAAAAGGGCTTTATTACAGACATAACCTCCTCAGCACCACCCCCTCCGTTTAGAGTGGCTTTTTATTGTCCCCAGCACAAAGTGCACCTATATAATGTTCATGCTGTTCAATCAGCTTCTTGATATGCCACACCTGTCAAGTGGATGGATTATCTTGGCAAATGAGAAATTCTCACTAACAGGTATGTAAACAAATGTGTGCACAACATTTGATAGAAATACGCTTTTTGTGCATATGGAATATTTCTGGGATCTTTTATTTCAGTCCATGAAACATTTATATTTTTGTTATGTAATTCCATGACCTATTAAGTGCCAGTCATCAGCAACAGACCATTGGCACATGTTTGACATCAATGTGTGTGCAATTACCATGGTAATACATTTCAGGAAATGTTATAAACATACTACTTACAATCAGGTAACGCTGGAATTGAATAGTTTGCCCTGTGTGGTAGGTTTAGTGGGCTTTAACACTTATGTAGGTGTCATACCTAGCCAGAAAATGTTGCAATATATGTCACAACCCATGTAAATGTGTCATGACAGTGTTATTACAATGTTATGACTGTGTTATAAGGTGTTATGACACTATGCTTCAAAGAAAGTGTTACTCTGTTGGTAAACTGTATCATTATGGACTCACCGCTTTATACCAAACCAATGGGTGGATTTTTTTTTCTCTCAGACTGCAGTGGTATACCGGCCAAGCTGCATATCAGAATGTGTCATACCTTCAAAATGGTCTGCCAGGCTAAATGTACTTCGCACTGGGAAAATGTGTAATGTTCTAACCTGGGAAATATGGTGAGTGTGTGAGGGGCCATTTTTTGGAGACAGCTGTGGATATGGCTCACATAGAACTTTTGAGGTAATTAGTGTTAGATAATTTTAGCGTTGTCTACCTCCTGAAGGTCTTCATAAATTGGAAATGGTGTTACAGACTGATCCTTTGCAATTATTTCTCAATTAATAGAATTCATCATCTACAGTGCCTCCCTGAGAATTTCAAAACGTCGAAGAAAAAAGCAAATGGGATGTTCGTAGCAAGGGTGTTGCACACAGTTAGAATTTTAAATTGGGTAGCTTCTCTGAGGAAGATGGTTTTCAATTACAATTACAAAATGATTTCATGCATACTCTGCTGATTGAGAGCTGACTGATTACTATGCATTATAGAGTATAGTAGTTTATTTTAACTTACAGTGCATTCGGAAAGTATTCAGATTCAAATTTTGTTACATTCAGCATTATTCTAAAATGGATTAAATTAATTCAAATGCTCATCAATCTACACACAATACCTCATAATGACTAAGTCATCCTTGAGATGTTTCTACAACTTGATTGGAGTCCACCTTTGGTAAATTCAATTGATTGGCTAGGCACACACCTGTCTATGTAAGGTTCCACAGTTGACAGTGCATTTCAGAGGAAAACCCAAGCCATGAAAACTCAAGGTTGAACAAATTGTCCGTAGAGCTCCGAGACAGGATTGTGTCGAGGCACAGATCTGGGGAAGGGTACCAAAACATTTCTGCAGGATTGAAGGTCCTCAAGAACACAGTGGCCTCCATCATTCTTAAATGGAAGAAGTTTGGAACCACCAAGACTCTTCCTAGAGTTGGCTGCCCGGCCAAACTGAGCAATCGGGGGAGAAAGGCCTTGGTCAGGGAGGTGACCAAGAACCCATTGGTCACTCTGACAGAGCTCGTTCCTCTGTGGAGATGGGAGCACCTTCCAGAAGGACAACCATCTCTGCTGCACTCCACCATTATGGTAGAGTGGGCAGGCGTCACGTCTGGAGGATACCTGGCACCATCCCTACGGTGAAGCATGGTGGTGGCAGCATCATGCTGTGGGGTTGATTTCACAGAAGTGTGATTGACTTGGAGTTACATTGTGTTGTTTAAGTTTTCCCCTATACCAACAAAGCTGTCTAATCAATATAAAGATGTTTCTGTGCAACTGTAGCCCCCTTTATCCTTGAATTCAGAACTATTGATTACAAAAAGCAGTACACAGCATGCCAATTGCGCCGTATGCATTGCTCAGTACTGTTACACAACAGGGCCGGGGGATTCAAGGAAAGGTGTTTAGACATGTATCTATTTCTAAATTAAATAATGCCCTGTTTGTAACGGCTTTCGTCGGTGGAAGGAGAGGACCAAAGCGCAGCGTGGTTAGTGTTCATCTTAATTTAATAATAAATCAAAAAGCAGAACACTTCAAATACAAAACAACAAAAGTGAAAACCGAAACAGTTCTATCTGGTGCAGACACACAAAGACTGAAAACAACCACCCACAAAACACAATAGAACACAGGCTACCTAAATATGGTTCCCAATCAGAGACAATGACTAACACCTGCCTCTGATTGAAAACCATATCAGGCCAAACGAGAAACCCAACATAGAAACACAAAACACAGAATAATACCCACCCAACTCACGCCCTGACCACACTAAAACAATGAAAATACAAAAGAACTATGGTCAGAACTTGACACTCTTACTGTGCCTGCGATGCCAGTAAAGGCATGTTAACCTGGCCATGGCCATGTTAACCTGCCCTTTGATGTAAGAAAGTCATGACCATAATGCTTTTCATTTTGTACATGTATTAAACTGAAAGTTTGACCAATTCCAGTCCCCTTGCTTAGGTGATCCAGGGTCCTCCCCGAGCCAAAAAAATCTACACTGTTCGCTCACTTTCAGTTCATATGAGAAAACAAGCAGTTGAGAGTGTGGAGAATTATTGTACCATCTAAATTCGCTGTGAAACATACTTTCGACAACTAACATATCGTATTTTCAGCTGTTTGAAGTTAGTTACCAATCTGACCTCAAAGCCTGAGCTAGCTGGTCACCTAGTTGAAGATAAAAACAACCTAAAGAAATTGTGTAACATTATTCCAAGCTAGCCAATTTAGCTAATAGCCAGTTTGTACACTGACATGGTGCTTCAATTAGCATGCTAACCTTTTAGGATTCGAACAACCGTGAATCTTTTTGGCATTGAACATGACGAACTGACAATGACAAATATCATCATCTTAGCTAGCTAACATGTGCAGCTGGCTTGCTAGCTAACAATAAAGCTAACAATAAAGCTAGCAAAGCAAACAACTAAAGTAACACCAGGTAATTTTGTCTCCTCAACTTGTTCAACAGTCACATCAGTCATTACCAGATTCAGCTGAGGTCTAGAACTTAAGAAATGATTTGTACCAAATACAATGCTTTTAGTGGCATTAATTGTTCACATGCAAATAGTATTTGATACTGTTGAACCAAAAATGTATGCACATGCAGGGTTGGGGAGTTACGGATTACATGTAATCCATTACATGTAACTGATTACAAAAAGCAAACTGTAATCTGTTACGTTACCAGCAAAAATATTGTAATCAGATTACACTACTTTTGAAAAACTAGATGATTAATTCTATGATGATTTTTATATTCAGAAAGGATGTTTGCCATTTTTTTGTTGTTGTTGACATGTTTGTGTTTTCTCAATGACATTCAAATCAGAATTGATAAAAGGTGAAAGTTTAAGGTTGATCCGCCTGAGCGAGTCTGACTACAAGTCACACCAAGTGTGTATGTTGATCGCAGGAATAGGCTTTTGTAGTCTACAGTCCAAGCTATGTCTTCACGGTGAGACTGCAATCGGCATCCAAAGATTATCCAAGGATGAAAGCAAGAGAGTCACGTTCTGACCTTTATTTGCCTTTGTTTTGTCTTTATTTAGTATGGTCAGGGCGTGAGTTGGGGTGGGCTGTCTATGTGTGTTTTTCAATGTTGGGGTTTTGTGTTCGGCCTGGTATGATTCTCAATCAGAGGCAGCTGTCAATCGTTGTCCCTGATTGAGAATCATACTTAGGCAGCCTGGGTTTCACTTTTGGTTTGTGGGTGTTTGTTGCCGTGTCAGTGTTTGTTCGCCACACGGTACTGTTTTGTTCGTTATTCTTCGTTTATTGTTTTGTTCAAGTGTTCCGTGTTGCTTATTAAAAAGACATGAAAACTTACCACGCTGCGCTTTGGTCCTCCTCTCTTCCACCTAACGACGAGCGTTACAAAGAGGTGTAGCCTACGGGCGATACGGAAATCATTTATAATTGATAATTCCATATCGCGTTGATGTGAATCACACTGATGCTCTCTAATTTAGCTATTTTTTGCGGATTGTGGTTTTTGTGGATGGCTGTTTATAAACATTCATCTGTATTAAATTAATAATGGTTGAATTTAAGAAGTTTGAGCTGCTTGTCGATTAGTGTTTTTGCGACCAGTGGACAGCCAGTACGAAATGCACTCTAGCAATAGCTGCATAGTGCGGATCCCAGTCTATGGGATAAAAGTTTGAGGGAGTTCCACCCTTCTAAACTCCTCGGTGGTACGCTACCAGGCCCCTCTCTCCGGCACGCTACCGGGTCCCTCTCTCCGGCACGCTACCGGGTCCCTCTCTCCGGCACGCTACCGGGCCCCTCTCTCCGGCACGCTACCGGGTCCCTCTCTCCGGCACGCTACCGGGCCCCTCTCTCCGGCACGCTACCGGGTCCCTCTCTCCAGCACGCTACCGGGTTCCTCTCTCCGGCACGCTACCGGGTCCCTCTCTCCAGCACGCTACCGGGCCCCTCTCTCTGGCACGCTAAAGGGTCCCTCTCTCCGGCACGCTACCGGGCCCCTCTCTCCGGCACGCTACCGGGTCCCTCTCTCCGGCACGCTACCGGGCCCCTCTCTCCGGCACGCTACCGGGCCCCTCTCTCCGGCACGCTACCGGGTCCCTCTCTCCGGCACGCTACCGGGCCCCTCTCTCCGGCACGCTACCGGGTCCCTCTCTCCGGCACGCTACCGGGTCCCTCTCTCCAGCACGCTACCAGGCCCCTCTCTCCGGCACGCTGCCGGGCCCAGGCCTAACGGACACATGCTCAAACTCGTACACTTTGATAGACTTAAACGACTGCAAATTATCGAGATATCAAAGTGTCACCAACAAAAACTTAAACAATAGGCCTATAGCAAATGGCATTCATTTTTCATGAAAATAGTACTTTAAAGTAGTGCTCAAAGCACGCCAGTCCATAAGAGCTGCATTTCTTTTTCAACTCAGAACAATGAGCCCAATCAGTCCTGAATGACAAAATCCTAAACAGAGTAGGCTAATAAGTCCTTGGGGTTATGCTCAGGTAAAACTATTTGGATAATCGATATTTACAAATCCTATTCTTGAAGATCAAGGGGTATTAAATTAATTGGGATGGCTGGAAATTTGACAGACTTCGGTTTTTAATGTAAAGATATAGACTAATTTGATTATCTTTAGTAGAAAGCAATGGGTTAGAAGAAGCCACAACCAACCCACATTAATGGCCAGCTATGTAAACTCTAACATTGATTAATCCTGCAATAGATGTCGTTCAATTGGTATATTTTCTTTTTTGTCTTCTTCTAATGCATCTTAGGGGGTTATTAAGGGGAAATTAATTTAACAGTAACTGAAAGTAATCTGATTACGTTACTGATTACAATTTTTGAACAGGTAACTAGTAACTGTAATGGATTACATTTAGAAAGTAACCTACCCAACCCTGTCACATGTAGCTAGTCAATTTAACTGTACAAGTCTCACCTGTGTATGGATGAATGATTCACAGCAGAAGACCCGGAAGTGAAACATCTTTCTCTCTCATGACTTTGTTGACTGAGTTGTGTTGGCACCAGCTGAATTCAGGGCAACACCATTGTCTTATGTCAGATGACATCACTCCTATGCCACGCTCGTCCCTCAACCGATCTGTCTAACCAAACGTGATTTTGCTCATCCTCCTAACATAGTTCCTAAATCAAAAAATCACTCCGCTCTACATAGCTATGACACACTGCCTAGTGGCTACTATAGCAAATCGTACTTGATAGGCTGAGCAAACTTGAACCAGCTAGCAACCTAGTGTGAGCTTGTTTGAATGGCCATTACGGTAGCTAGTTTGCCAGCTTGTTGATGAAGTTGTACATCACCGAAGTTATAGGACTCTTCTCAGAATCAGTATGTATCTGACTCTGATGCTACTTTGTAACATTTGGCAAATGCGATAGTGTCGCAGCTAGCTGTGTGATGCAGAACTTGGCCCATTAATCACAGCAGAATAGAAACTGCTTTATCATGAAAACTAATTTGTGATATACTGTAAGCTAGAATTTCACTACGCTAGCTAGCTAGAGGGAGTATTCACCATTGAATGTGTGAACTGACATTTTTACTCTCCCTTTTGTTTCATGTTCTCAACTCAGTTCTTCTCAACTGGCCTACCTGGTTAAATAAAGGTGATTTTTAAATAATGGATTTATTTGAGACTGGTTCAGCCAGCAAGCAGACACTAGATAGCTAGCAAATTTCCGTGCACATTTTGAATTTCATAAATACTGATTCTACTACCACAAAACACCTTAGCTAGATATAGAATGAGTTAATTATGAAAAAAAACTTCAATATTAGATACAGTTTTGGTTTTTCGTAAGATTAACTGTTTTTAGGATGAAAGGGGGTTCAGTGGATGATTTCACCTTGGTAACATTTTCTAATGTTAGGACAGCATATACTCTGAGTCAATATTCACGTGATAAGAAGGAATTCCCCTCGACCACACCCACACATTTTTTTTGTTATACAGAAATAACAAAACAATGCAGAAAAGCTGCTGTGTTGTTCAATGGAGTACATGTAACCAAGTCCAAAATCTTGACCTACAGCTCACAATGCTCCCACTTAGGGAAATAGAGCCTGCGAGAAGGACCCTGTGGCTTCAGGCTATTTGGCATGTGAGAGTGGGAAAAGTGGGAACTGGTGTCCAAGTAGGCTTCACGTAGATATGTGTATTGAAAACATTTAAATCACAGGTAAGACATTTAACTTGTTTGTATAGTCAGTAACTCCACTTACTACTTGTAGTCAGTTTGTTTGTGTTGTTGGTCTTGGCTAGCTTAAGGTTCTGGACAGTAGCTAGCCAGCTGGCTAGCACTCACTCACGTGGCTGCTAGGACCGTCATGAAAAGTGGCATGAGGGAAGACCTACAATGTTACGTTTTTCTAAGCAGTGACAATCCTCGAGCAATATTGAAAAGTAAACTTGAAACATTTTGTACATTTCTTAAATGCATTTTTTTTTCTAATTGACTTAAACAAGCAGACAACAAGAAAATTGCTTTTGAAAAAGGTCAAGTTTTTGCTGTGAGCCAATAGGGTAACCTAGTTAACCACAGGTTGTCTTCACCAAACGCGGGCGGGGCCGCAACATTTATCTAATACTGACTGGGCTATATTAGCCAAACGTATTTTTAGCTATCTCATGGGTGTTTGCGAGTTATCAGATAGATCAGTGCAGACGGCAGTCACGCTTTCTGGCGGGAGACAACGAGGCAACACATTATCGAACGCTTTAGCTTCACGTTGCATGTTGTCTATGGTGAAAATAAGAGTTCTCTAAAGATCTGTCAATATTCAAATCCACTGTAACATTAGTAGCCTAGGGCAGGAAAAAAAAATTCTGACAAAAGAAGCCGCTCTCTAGAGTACGTGGATACACCTCATAGATGGGTTTGTCTCTCAAATTGTCTCTCAAATACATTGTTACAGCTGTTGGTTAGCTAGCTAGCTAATTTGAGCCATATTAGCCAAAATGTGACATCAGCCAAAACACCTCAAAACAAGACATGGTATCAAGAACTAGCTGAAACAAGCCACCTACGATTCCCCACATAGCAGCTACTTGTCATTGTTGCTAGCTATCTGGCCATCCAGAATCACAACAACACACGGCCTTCTGCCCCATTTGAAGCTTGCGCATCGTTCTTGTGACGGTGTCAGCTGGTGTGGAAATGTCATTACACTGCCCCTTTAAAGTAACTGTCCAGTGAAAATCTCACTTTTAAAAGTTAATATTTTGTTAACTCATAAACAAATAATGTTTGTTGACTCGTCCTCTACTCGTATTTGTGGTCAAAGCATAAATTCGAGAAAAAAACACTTTTTAAAAATCCTCAAAGTTATCTCTACCCTCTTGTATTGTATTGTTGATGTATTGTTGTCTCTACCTTCTTGCCTTTGTGCTGTTGTCTGTGCCCAATAATGTGTGTACCATGTTTTGTGCTGCCATGTTGTGTTGCTACCATGCTGTGTTGTCGTGTGGTGTTGCTGCCATGCTACGATGTTGTGGTGTCTCTTGTCATAATGTATGTTTTGTCTTATATATTTTTTTTTAATCCCAGCCCCCGTCTCCGCAGGAGGCCTTTTGGTAGGCCGTCATTTTAAATAAGAATTTGTTCTTAACTGACTTGCCTTCTTAAATAAAGGCTAAATAAAATTCTCAAACAGCGTTTCAAAAATGCTTACTATTTCCTCATAGAACGTGATGTCATGTTGGCTCATTGGTTGAGCTGGCTATTAACAAAAATATGAACGCACAATGCAACAATTGCAACGATTTTACCGAGTTTATTGTCAATTGAAATAAATTCATTAGGCCCTAATCTATGGATTTCACGTATGGGCAGGGGTGCAGCCATGGGAATCAGAATGAGTTTTTCCACACAGAAGGGCTTTATTACAGACAGATACTTCTCAGTTTCTTCAGCTGTCCGGCTGGCTGGTCTCAGACGATCCCACAGGTGAAGAAGCTGGATGTGGAGGTCCTGAGCTGGCGTGGTTACACGTGGTCTGTGGTTGTGAGGCGAGTTGGACATACTGCCAAAATCTCTAAAACATTGGAGGCGGTTTATGGTAGAGAAATGAACATTGAATTCTCTGGCAACAGCTCTGGTGGACATTCCTGCAGTCAGCATGCCAATTGCACGCTCCCTCAAAATTTGAGACATCTGTGGCATTGTGTTGTGTTACAAAACTGCACCTGTATAATGATCATGCTGTTCATTCAGCTTTTTGATATGCAACACCTGTCAGGTGGATGGATTATCTTGGCAGAGGAGAAATGCTCACTAACAGGGATGTTCAAACATTTGTGCACCAAATTTTAGAGAAATAAGCTTTTTGTGCATATGGAACATTTCTGGGATATTTTATTTCAGCGCATGAAACATGGGACCAACAATTTACATTGCATGTTTATATTTTTGTTCAGCATAGAAATGTGGGTACATTTGTGGATGGAAATCTGATTTATTGCACCTTCAATTCTCATCAAATTTTTAAACATGGCAATGGGAGTTAGTCCAATCTAATATCACGATTTACATTACCCACTTAAACCAGCAAGTATCTTTGAGATCCAGGCTCTGTTGCAGCCGGCCGCGACCAGGAGACCCATGGGGCGGCACACAATTGGCCCAGGGTCGTCTGGGTTAGGGAAGGGTTTGGCCGGCAGGGGATGTTCTTTCCCATCGCGCACTAGCGACTCCTGTGGCGGGCCGGGCGCAGTGCACGCTGACATGGTGTACAGTGTTTCCTCCGACACATTGGTGCGGCTGGCTTCCGGGTTAAGTGGGCATTGTGTCAAGAAGCAGTGCGGCTTGGCTGGGTTGTGTTTCGGTCGACGCACGGCTCTCGACCTTCGCCTCTCCAGAGTCCGTACGGGAGTTGCAGCGGTGAGACCAGACTGTAACTACCAATTGGATACCACAAAATTGGGGAGAAAAAGGGGGAAAGAAATGTTCATGAAGACAGCTCCACTATTAAAAAACAACCAACAAAACTTAAAAACCAGAACATAGACTAAAACAAATACATTATTAAAAACACACAGAACCCACCACGAATATAGGATAAAACTGTAAAACCCTCATGTATATTGGACATTTTAATGGAGTGTAGCATCTCATTTGCAGAATGTAGAGTAGTATTTCCTCATTTGTACAATGTCAGTGCCTATGGCATCTGTGTGCTCATCATAAACTAATGAGCCCTCCAAACCCTATGATGGGCTAGATTATCATGTTATATCAATCATAATCTGATAAAACCCAATGGAGAGCCACTCAGATAAATCAACATGTGAGGTTCAGAGGCTTCCTTCTCGGTGGCATGTTATATACAAATACACTAAGATGCCTTAGGTGTCATTCTAAGAGGAAATTAGATGTTATTAGTTAGGCAGACATGAATTGCTTTGAATTGTTTTGTAGCGCAACTAAGACATTTGCGTTTTAACATAATCTTAACAGGAAGTCTGTCGAGTGCTTTAATGAATGCAAAAACACTCAAGTTGTCAGATAAATAATTTGCCTGTGGCACACAAGGAACCAAATGTTTTCTTTTTCTGAGGCACACAATTAGTCAAATTCGTGTTAATTCTGACAACAATGGACTGTGTGTGATTCCAACGTAATCTTAATTTCTCAGTTTGAATTAATGATGAGAAATAATCCATCATTCTCCTACAAGAGAAAGTAATACCTTGCATCCTGCCATGGGGACACAGGAATGCATATTAATGAATTCAGGCCAGTAAATGTATTATTCAGGCAAGATTAAGGTGAAGTAATGAGAGTTCTCTCACTTTAAAAGATGATAATATAATATTCCCCCAAGACATATCCACACCATAATGGATTAATAACTCAACCACTTGCAGAACTTAGGTTTCTTAATTATCCCGAAAAAAATGACAAAATATGACCCTATCAAATAGTTTGCTTTTCTACCGAACATTTCTGTAAATGGAGCATATTTAAAGTGCTGTATATTTCCATATAGTGACAAATGGATTTGACTAGAATGTTATTGAGACTGAAATTCTTTTTCACCGACTGTTACAGCCAAAGGTGACCGCGTTGCAACAACCGGAAGACAGGCTATTGGCCGGACATATCAATGCAAGCAAGCCATGCCGCAACTTTAATAACAAATGCCTCGTTAGTAATTAACAAATGCGTCTTTGGTAAATATCAAATGCCTCTTTAGTAATATTTTTTGGGTCATATTAACGTAATATGATTTTGCCTTGTGTGTTTTAGGAATAATATCTACAGTCAGTTGGTGTAGTGTTACTCTCTCGGTGCTCTTTGACGGTGAGTCTCTTCTTGTCTCTTCTCTTAATCCTTATTAATAATCTAAGCCGAAATTGTTTTAAAAGGTCATACCAAGGATCATTTAGCTATTTGATTTTGAATTTGAGGACCCCTTTAGGTATACAAAATATATAAAACAATTATTTGATGAAACATGAATTTTTGGCCTTACTGCTATCAGCCCATAGAAATGCATAGAAAAACAGATAGTCAAAAAGAAATCAAAGTCAAGTTTGTTTACTGAATTTTTTACCCATGTTTAACTTCTTTTGTAGACTGGTTTTTGTTCGGAATTTCGGATGACTAACGTGCCCAAAGTAAACTGCCTGTTACTCAGGCCCAGAAGCTAGGATATGCATATGGTAACATTGGATAGAAAACACTCTGAAGTTTCTAAAACTGTTAAAATAATGTCTGTGAGTATAACAGAACTGATATGGCAGGCGAAAACCTGAGGAAAATCAATCTGGAAATCTTTTTATTTGAGGTCACAGGCCATTTCAGTGCTAGCCTATGAAAAATACAAATAGAGAGGACCCAGATTGCAATTCCTATGGCTTCCACTATATGTCACCAGTCTATAAAAAGGGTTTCAGACTTGTTTTTTGAAAAATGAGCAAGTAGTTGGAAAAACTACAAGGTTTCTCTCATTAGAAAAGTAGTCTTGTTGGCGCGTTACATTATTATTATTATTAAATGGATTTGTTTTCCAGAAGATGCAGGAGGATTTGTCATAAATGGAGGAGCCGAGCGCGAAAAAACGTGGATGTCATCAAGGTAGACGAACACAAACTTGTTCAACATGTCACGGAGAACATGTCACGGTCCTGTATTCCGTGGGAATGGCGGAGAGGTCCGGAGCGTGTCCCAAGCCCGCATGAAGACGTCCCGAGGCAGGCTGCACCGATTTTAAAGCAATGAGGGTGGCAGAACGGGCTCCAACCCTTGATCGAACCAACAGTCCAGTGAACAAGGGGATTGTGTCTCTGGAGCCATGCAAACTCCAACACGATGGGTACCTGAGGCAATTGGATAAGTAGAAACTGGATCAACTTGCTGTGGTTGCCTGACACTCCCAGGTTGATAGGAACCGTGTTGTGGGTGACTCTGCCAATCATACGCCCATCCAGCGCTCTGACATCCATGGGAATGGAGAGGGGTTGGCCCCAGATGGTACACGGAGAGATTTGGACCGGTCACCCCACAGCAGGACGGCATGGAGAGGGGTACGAGTAAGGGGAGACTGGAAATTCTCTGTAATGCCCACCAGTGTACTCATACCTCCTGATAAGCCGGGTCTATTTACAGGACAGGTAGAAATTTAATGACCTGTAGTTCCACAATATAGACAGCTCTTAGTGTTCAGTCTGTGTAACCGTTCGGCAGGAGACAATCTTGCTCTGCCAAGTTGCATAGGCTCTGGAGGAGGCAAGTCAGCAGACCTCTATGATTCCCGGGGGAACTCGGGTAACCTTGGATTTTCTCGGCAATGTAGACGCCGAGGACTTCCGGGATTCCTCGCTGGTGAGGTGGGATCCATGGACGACCGAGGGGGAGTGGGAACAATCCGGATGGTCAAGGCGATGAGCGAGTCGAGATCGATGGGCAGCTCCTGGGATGCGAGCTCATCTTTCACTTCCTCCGATAACCTGTGAAGGAATGTGTCGAACAGGGATTCTGGGTTCCAGGCACTTTCGGCGGCCAACGTGCGGAAATCAACTGCATAGTCTGCCATACTGCGGGAGACTTGGCATACCCAGAGTAACTTCCGAGCAGCCTCTCTCTCTGACAACGGATAATCAAACACTTTCTTCACCTCCGCCATGAACTCCTCTAGACTGAAACACACGGTGGCTTGTTGCTCCAACACCACCATAGCCCAGGCGAGACCCTTCCCGGACATCAGTGATATAAGGTAGGCAAGCTTCGAGCGGTCCGAGGGGAATGAAGAGGGCTGTAGGTCAAAGATGAGGTAGCACTGGGAGAGAAACGCTCGACAGGTCCCTGAATCTCCAGCTAAGCGTTCAGGAGGAGGTAAGCGGGGTTCTCAGGAAGCTGGGGTGGGCTGGGGGGGCGCGCTGCTGACAGCGGGGTTAC
Source organism: Salvelinus alpinus (assembly GCF_045679555.1). Lineage (NCBI taxonomy): Eukaryota > Metazoa > Chordata > Actinopteri > Salmoniformes > Salmonidae > Salvelinus > Salvelinus alpinus. The sequence goes on from NC_092094.1 coordinate 66,996,194, forward strand.
TGAGAGGCTGGGAGGCTACGGTAGTGGCTGTCCGTCTAATAGACAATCCGCGGACTTGCTCCAGCAATGTATGGACAGTACGGTCATGGCGTTCCGCCAAGGTCTGGAATCCTTCCATAAGGTTGAAGTATTCCAATGGTGGCTCCGTAGGAGGAGACGCGACGCGGAGCTTGTCCGGGTCTGCTGGGTCAGTCATGGCCAGTTTGTACTATCAGGACTCAGTATAAGACCCAGATGCAGACAGTTCAAGGGCAGTCAGAGGACAGTAATCCAGGACAGTGTCAGTAAGGTACAGAACTGCAGGCAGACTCAGGGTCATGGCAGGCAGAATTGTCAAAACTGGGAGGAATAGAAAACAGGAATTATAGAAACGCGCAAAACGGGATAACAGGTATAACGCAGGTATATACAGTGGGGAGAACAAGTATTTGATACACTGCTGATTTGCAGGTTTTCCTACTTTCAAAGCATGTAGAGGTCTTTGCATTGCCCCCCCCCCCCCCTTCCCCCCCCTTTGTTTTTACACTGCTGCTACGCTGTTTATTATCTATGCATAGTCACTTTACCCCTACCTGCATGTACAAATTACCTTGACTAACCTGTACCCCCTTTTGACTCTGTACCGGTACCCCCTGTATATAGACTAATTATTGTTATGTTATTGTGTTACTTTTTTCCCCTTTAGTTTATTCAGTTAATCTTTTCTAAACTGTATTTTCTTAAAACTGCATTGTTGGTTAATGGCTTGTAAGTGAGCATTTCACGGTAAGGTCTACCTACACCTGTTGTATTCGGCGCATGTGACAAATACGATTTGATTTGAAACACAGCCACAACCTACCCTGGACGGAATACATGACAATACACAGGAGCTAGCTACATTTGCCCCTCACCTAAAAGCTCTTACTTGCTTAAACTGGAGGATTAAGAGTAGATCACCTGACTCATTCATTAAATTTTTTTTTTAATGAAACCTATTTGAAAATACATTAAAAAAAATATGAATTGAACCAGCAGCACGGTTGACTTTATCCACAATGAATTGGATTGGGGCCTAAATTCAATAATGCCTCCTCTATAGTAAAGAGAAATTATGAATACAAGTCACTGTTTTTTACCCAATGACAACCCAAACGTACACAAAAGCAGCATATCCGAACCCTTTAAGGTTTGACAGTTTAAGGATTGTGCTGTAACAAATTGTAATCCGTTGATATGTTTGTGTCAGTGCATGGTATTTGCAAGTTTGATTCATAAATAAATATTTTCTAACATGATTTCAATACAATTAGGGCGTCAACAATATTTCCATGTGTATTCAGTTACCGGCTTTGACTGAGCCACTTAATATCTATGACTAACATACAGTACCTTTCAAACGTTTGGACACACCTACTCTTTCCAGCATTTTAATTTATTTTTACAATTTTCTACATGGTAGAATAATAGCGAAGACATCAAAACTATGAAATAAGACATATGGAATCATGAAGTAAGCAAAAAAAGTGTTAAACAACTGAAAATATATTTTATATTTGAGATTCTTCAACCAGTGTCATTAGGTAGTCACCTGGAATGCATTTCAATTAGCAGGTGTGCCATGTTAAAAGATAATTGGTGGAATTTATTTCCTTCTTAATGCATTTGAGCCAACCAATTGGGTTGTGACAGCCCTATTTGGTAAAAGTCCAAGTCCATATTATGGCAAGAACAGCTCAAATAAGCAAAGAGAAATGACAGTCCATAATTACTTCAAGACATGAAGGTTAAATCAATCCGGCAAACTTTCAACGTTTCTTCAAGTGCAGTTGCAAAAACCATCAAGCGCTATGATGAAACTGTCTCTCACGAGGACCGCCACAAGAAAGGAAGACCCAGAGTTACCTCCGGCTGCAGAGGATAAGTTCATTAGAGTTACCAGCCTCAGAAATTGCAGCACAAATAAATGCTTCACAGAGTTCAAGTAAAAGACACGCAGAAGTAAGTCCACGCAAAAAAAAATCTCTATTAATGCCACAGCCTATGCTTAAACGATTTTGGACTGTCAAAGCTTGTTGTAATGGATTCCGTATGTGATGTCTACGATTTCTTTGGGCCAAGACAGACAATCCGACAACTAGCATAAGACTACAGAAAGATTCCAATTTTCTCCCTGAGAGTAAGCATATTTTGAATTGATCAGATAGCAATTGATTGTTGAGTTCTTTATATTTCTGTGTTCAAACGAGAACTTTCAGCCAAAGAGTGTTTTCTTCTCAGAAAACTCACCCAAGGTTCAAATTACACATTGACTCCCAGGGATGTCCGGCGTCTCTTGGCATTGCCTGAGGTGGATAACTTTGACACTTATGGTGGTGACCACATTTATATTGCAATTCTTATTGGGGGTCTGTTATTTCAGAAGGTGTCCACTTGACAAAAAGTGTCCCCCCCCCCCCCCCCTGCGTCACAATGGAATTCGATAAGCTATTAGTATCTGCTGATAGGACCATTGCTAAAACTTGCCAAATTCTGCCCGGGCTATGTAATGAAAGAAAAAAATAGATAGATAGATAAGAGTTCGTTGCTATACTGGTTGCTGTGTTCTGATTGTTCAGAGGCGAGCGGAGAGAGAGAGGCGCTTGGAGATAGGGGTGCTTGCAGTAAAATTACAGGGGGAAATGTGATAGAAGATACAGGTTATTTATGCTATTTTCGTTTGAAATCTCACCGATTTATTGGTGGATGAAGTACAAAACATGATCCAAACGTGGTCAATGATGTTGTATTTCTTGCTCAACTTGATTGTAACCGTTGTTTTGATTTGTAATATTTGTTTGTAGAAAATCAGTTGATTTAAATATAGTATACTAAATAGCCTATGACAAGTGTTATGGCAAGTGATACACTACGTATATCAGCTGTAAAAGGTTATGGGGAAAATGTGAACTCCCTTAATCAATCTTTGGCCATCATAAGTTATCAGACTGTACCTGGGTCCCCCATTAGAGAGGCTGGTTTCAGACTAGAAGTATAGGACATGCTGTGGCCTATACCAGGGGAATGCATAAGGGGACCGGTATTAGTAGATCATAGGAAACCCTGTTGCATTGAGATTATTGTAGCAATGACAGTACCTATTGAATACCTATGTATGTGTCTAAATTAATTGATTTATTGGTTAATTACGACATTCATGATAGGTAGTTTATCCTTTGTTTATCTTCTTCCATACCATGCTGCCATGGTGTGAGCCTCGTGAGCCTCGCTTTCAAAAATCACATCAGGAGGTAAGGCAACCAGATATTTTCCATGTTTACATTGCACAATGAATTATCTGATTATGTCATTGTTTATTAGCATAATGTCTCAATTACAAGCAGTATGTTGCACTTCTTTTTTTAAAGCTCCATGGTTTTGATTTACCACTCTTCTTCTACCTGTTAAAACCGTAGCAAAAAAAAGCGACAGACACAGGTCGGTAAATAAGTCACGGGGGGGTTTGTACGAAAGGTTGCTTCTCTTGGTGTGACTCATAATTCCTTTAATTTAAAACCGTACACACGGTTTTGTTTGGTTATTTCTGCAGTGAGTTTTTGTGCGGCCTGTCCGTTACCAGTCATTTCGGTTAGAAGGGATCTCTTACACTGTGTTTTATTTGTGTATGCATATGCCTTTTCTGTGTATTTGGCCTGTTAAGAGAGTTAGTAATTATTAGTTGGTCAAGCCTAAGATGATGCCGAAGCATGTTACTTTGGAAATTGTATTAGGTCCCACCCTTTCCAAAATATGTAATAAGGCTGCTTTGTCAACTCGCTCTGGCTATCTACTACAATTTCAGAGCACTCTCGTCTGAGTGTGCCAGAGTGCAGAATAACTGATTAATTTTTGAACGCTCAACACCCATTGAATATGACCAGTGTCAGTAAACGTAGACAAAAAAACATGATTCAATTGTTGCCAGCAGCACAGTTACAGTCACCAACGCTCTAGATAACATGAACACAGCTTAACCAGCTCTGCTAGGGCGAGCAAAATGGTCAGAGTGAGGTGTTCTCTCATTTGTGTCTGGAAGTAGCTAGCAAGCTAGCCAACTTTAACCAGTTAGCTTGGGTGCTTGGTTGCCATTGTGAGGTCAGAACGCTCAGATCAACCCTACTCCTTCGTCAGAGTGTCCAGTGTGCGTTATGAATGCCCCAAGAGTGAAATGCTATGCATTTACAAAGGGACAATCTGACAACTCTCTGAATTTACGAATGTACAAACACACCCTCTATTGATGTCCATTTAACTATTTTCCCAAAGAGCACCTTTTACCTACAATGCTCTGCTGTTCTAGCCCAGCGGCACTTCCCTTCCTTATTTTCCAGACATTTACTCATGCTCTTAATTTAACATGCAATATCAAAAGTGATGCAGTCATCTCCTGATAAATGAGTGAGTAAGGGCATGTGTTCATGTAACAGTACGCATTTCACTGTTAGTCAACACCTGTTGTTTACGAAGCATGTGACAATTCAAATTTGATTCAATTTTCTACTTAAACGCAAACGCAAGTGACATGATGTGAACACAAGCTGTAGGGTGAGATATTGCAAAGTGAGGGCAAAGCAAATGGCTGCACTTGTCTGTACCCATACATTTAATGTTAAGCATCTGTGCATGTGCACATTTGTTTTTCCTCATTCTCCTGCAACATGATAGTTGTGTGACAGCAGTCATTAATTATTTGGTTGTGGCTCTTTTTAGATTTTTCTTCCTCAGATATTCTCCTCCAATTCGTTTTGAGAGGAGGCGAAGAGAGAGAACGTGAGGAATCGAAGAAAGACAAATTGAGAAAGAGCCTATCCCTGAATCCCTGAGCGGATTGGATAGGTGTAAGCAATATGTGACCTGTTCCGGGACGCTAGGCATATGTCGCACGTCCCTACGTCACCTATAACCTGTGTGCTTTCTTTCTACATCGTGCTACGCTTCGGTCTCCTCTGCTTTCCCTTTTATTCTGCTCCTGTTCTCCAGGATCTAGGGGTTCTGCAATGCTCAGAGAATGCTCAGAGAAGACTACCGTATCCCTTCCCCAGGCCTGGAGCCACCTGATGTCCTCCGTGACCAACCACCTTCCAAGATCCCACTTTTCATTACATTATCTACAGCTACTCTTATTGTCATGTTTAATCTAATCTGCTAAGAAACTGTGCTTGCCATATCATCCTAGGCACAGTGAGATACACAGATGCACTACATACACTAGCACTGCAAACACTCCAAGAGCAAAGAGAGCAGCTGTGCCTGGACTTTGCAATCACCATCTTTAAGTCCCCCTTCCGAGACTGGATGCCTGTCGAGGGAAAGTGACGGGCAAAACCACCCTTAGCACCCACCTCCTCTCTATCCCACATTCCAGAATTGAGAGATAAAAAAAATGATCCATACCCTACTTCTGCTGAGACTCTTTTGAAGATCCCCTCTTATACTATGTACTTTACTTGTCATTCAAACTTCTGTTTTCTAAACTAAATGATATATTACCGTTGATGTGTTGATAGCCTATACTCATGTATTTCAGTCTAACTGCCATGTGGGTATATTGAATCAAAATAAACAAGTTCACGACACACCTGTTTCACAAAAAGAGCAACGTTTTCTGATTTCAATCTTAAATATTGCCAGGTTGTTGTTTTTTCACAGGGTGTTCACTGAATGAATTGTTGTAAATTGCTTTTTGGTATTTGTGAGTTCAACATTGTTCAGTTGTCCTGCATTATATTCAACCACAAGGGCACTACTGTATTACTGAGCTATGCCATGTGTTGAAGGAAGATGGGGGAAAAAATATCATAATAGGACTAATGAAAGCATACTTTAGTAAGACAAGCTCAAAATAAAAACACGTCAGCCAGACAAGCCAGTGTATGAATTCAACTGATTTGCCCATTAATGAAGTGATAATAGCTGCATGGGAGCTCACTTTTGCGATCTGAAAGGTAAGTTAATGTGCAGTTAACATGTTTTCAGCGCTAGCCTAGTGGTTAGAGTGTTGGACTAGTAACCAAAATGGTTGCAAGTTCAAATCCCCAAGCTGCCCCTGAACAAGGCAGTTAACCCACTGTTCCTAGGCCGTCATTGAAAATAAGAATTTGTTCTTAACTGACTTGCCTAGTAAAATAAAGATGAAAAAATATAGAATAATTTGAACACGTAGAACCGTTTAAGACATGACTTTTCATGTTGAAATGTTAACAAGATACCCAAAAGGAGTTGAAAACATTTTTTATCTTATTAGCTAAACAAAACTTCTTTATGCAGTGAATGTTTTGCAAAATCATCTTTGTTTACATAGCAGGGATGAAAATAATGTCATTTTGGCTGTAATGATCTCCAAAATTCGAAGAATTATAAACGCAGGCTAATAGTTTCTCTAATCCCATTGTGACGGGGGCACTTTTTGTCAAGTGGACATTATTTGGCATGACAGGCCCTGTAATGGGTGTACCCAGCCCCCACAAGCCTCACTGTGATTCAAACCCTGATGTGTTGTGCATGCCTTCAGGGACCATGTAATATGTGAACTAAGTCACTGCAGTCCCCTCTCCTCTGATGCTTTTTTGCAGAGGTGCCTGGGTTTTAATCAACTAACTTTGCAAACGAAACAATCTAGCAGAACAAATCAGACCCGAGGTGTGATTAATTAACCAATGGCAAACTTGTGCCCCTTACCAGTTTTCTTAAATTGCTTGTAACAACTATTTCAGTGGTCTAGCTGGATTTCATGGGAGCTGTTTTCAACTTCATGTGTTGCAATTTAAACTACAACATTCTGAAAGGTGAAACGAGGTGGAAAACGCATAGGGATACACAGTCACCCAAACACAGGCAGACAGAAAGACAGACAGACAGACCCCCACACACACACTCACACCACACCACCTGCTGCCGACACTGTAACATGAGTAACTTCTATTTGTATCAAATCTGATCCGCCATGCTTTGCCAATAATAAAGACACTGACCATGGTCTGTCATGTTAGAACTGACTCACGTTGTAAGACAATTACTCAGTAAAGCACTGCGAGCTACTCAAGGTCACTAAACACACTGTTGGATTAATCAGAGTCCTTGTAGTTCTACTGTCACAGATGCAGAATAAAACATAGATGTTTATTAGAAGCCCGCAACTCAAGGTGAGCTAGAGACATCACCTATCACTGGCTTCCATTTAACACCCCTTCTACGGTGTCCATATTTGGACAGCCTCAATCTAAGTAGGACTTGTTTCAGACTTGAGGCTGTCCGAATATAGACACCTTAACCCTCAACTACAGTTCTGTCCATTTGATGATGCAAGGGGTGTATGCCTTCAAGAATAGGTCTTTGCATTGGTTAGATGTTTTAAGGCCCAGGGTGGTTATAACTTCTTAATTAAAGGAGCAATAGTGACAACTGACTCTCTTTTCTCATATTAAACATGCTTCAGCTATTTAAAGGTCCCGAACATTGAAAATCATGTTTTTCATCAAATTAGATGGTATATTGATGAAACCAGGTCATATTAGGTTGAACCAAGTATGAAAAAATGACTGTAGCTGGTACATTGACAAAGGTGATTTTAAAGTTACTGGTCCCCTCCCCAGCAAGGTCACCCGTGATACAAGTCAGTAGACGATGTCCATCCATGTCTGAGGATGTCAGGAGATTACTTGAAAACTGGCCTCTAGGGGCAATAGTGAGCGCTGTTACCTTTCAGTAGGTTTCGGTTTTGCTGAAGCATGGTGGATGGGTGTAAGCATCTGCCTCTGATTCCAAAGGTTGCAAGTTAAAATCCAGCGTTAAATTTAGTTTTTTATATTTTCATTTTAAGCCTATCCCAAACCTTAACCCTTACCTTAACCATTCGGAGTTAACTTTTACTGCCTCAGAAACCCGGATCCGGGAGCACCCCCCACCCCCCACACACTGATTAGCATAGATAGCATAGCTTCAGAAGTAGATAGTAGCATCTAAATATCATTAAATCACAAGTCCAAGACACCAGATGAAAGATACAGATCTTGTGAATAAAGCCACCATTTCAGATTTTTAAAATGTTTTACAGGGAAGACAAAATATGTAAATCTATTAGCTAAACACGTTAGCAAAATACACCACTATTCTAACTCCATCAGTTTCTTACTCCTTCAGGTGCTATCACCAATTCGGCTCAACTAAGATATTGATAGCCAATAACCTATAAAAAAAACCATCAGATGACAGTCTGATAACATATTCATGGTATAGGATAGTTTTTGTTAGAAAAAAGTGCATATTTCAGGTAGAAATCACAGTTTACAATTGCACCGACCATCACAAATCCACTAGAATTACTAGATAGAGCAACGTGTATGACCAATTTACTCATCATAAAACATTTCATAAGAATAGACAAAGCATAGCAATGGAAAGACCCAGATCTTGTGATTCCAGACAATATTTCAGATTTTCTAAGCGTTTTACAGCGAAAACACAATAAATCGATAAGTTAGCATACCACATGTGAAAACGTTACCAGAGCATCGATTCCAGGCAAAGAGCGCTATAACGTAATCACCGCCAAAAGATATTAATTTTTTCACTAACCTTCTCAGAATTCTTCCGATGACACTCCTGTAACATCATTTTACAACATACATATACAGTTTGTTCGAAAAGGTGCATATTTAGCCATACAAAACCGTGGTTACACAATGAAAATACTAGGAAATCAAGCCTCAATATGTCTGACGTCATCTATCAGAGTGATCTAGTTTAATTAAAAGCTAATCATATACTTGACTAAAAAATACAGGGTTGACAGGAATCGAAAGACAAATTAGTTCTTAATGCAACCGCTGATTTACATTTTTAAAATTATCCTTACTTTTCAATACAGGGTTGGCCAAGTGAAGCTATACCAAACAAAATGGCGATGTATGCGTTTAAAATATTTCGACAGAAACACGGTTTATCATATTAAATATTGCTTACTTTGAGCTGATCTTCCATCATATTCTTGGGCAATGTATCCTTTCTATGTTATAAACGTCTTTTGGTCGATAGATGTCCTCTGTCCTTCGAAATGTCCATCACCAACGACCGACACCCTAAAGCGTGTCCAAACTTTCAGAGTGCACGACAAAGAAATTCCTCAAAATCGCACTAAACGGATATAAATTGATATAAAACGGTTAAAATTCACTACATTATGATGTTTTTAACAACTATAACGACTGAAAACATGACCGGAGAAATACTGCTGGTTAGAAAACGATTTGGAACGAGGCAGGTCCGATGGCCTTCACGCTTGAGGCGCACGTTGAGAAAGAGGGGTCTCTGTACATTTTTGTCATTTATAATGGCTGTGAACGTCCCATAGACTTCATTGAAAACGTGATGACGTACAGACACCCAGAGGAAGACGTAGGTAGTGTCGGTTTCTTCATAGCATTCACTGTGGCCTTATAAACAGACCCCAGATCAGAGGTAAAAATTTCTGAAATCTGAACCCTGTCATGAAAAGTGCTGTAGAAATTGTTCTGTACCACTCAGAGACAAAATTTCAACTCCTATAGAAACTATAGACTGTTTTCTATCCAATAATAACAATAATATGCATATTGTACGATCAAGAATTGAGTACGAGGCAGTTTAATTTGGAAATGTAAAAAAAAAAATAATGCTAACAGCTCCCCCTATTGACAAAAGGTTAATGCCTAACCTTAAGAATTTGGAGATAATGTCTGAACTTAACCCTAACCTTAAATATTCTCAGTTAATGCCTAAATTTAACCTTAAACATTACGAAATGTAACATTAGGAACAACTTAAAAATTTGACGTTTGAGAAACATGGATGAACGTCTGGTAGCCCATGTCAAACACTTGGATTCACGAGGCAGGTATTACTTACGACTTTATGCAACATCACGTAAAGCCGGAAATGTTATACACCAATGGAAGTGTCTCATAATCTGAACTAATTTAAATATGTAACACCTTAAAACCGTCATTACATGTGCGCGTCATACGAGTTTGTTTACAAACCAAGCAGAATGTGGAAGAACGATACTGGTGACTTTTAGCGAGCAAGCTACTTACCGGCATGCCGGAAAAAGCACACTGTGTTATGACTTGATGCAATAGTGTTAATTTAATGTTACACTATTTTCCGAAGAATGAAGACATCCGACAGAAGAGATTGCTTTTAATTTCGGGTGGACGGGCTGCACCGAAAATTACGATCATGTCAAGCATATGCAATAGACAAGTTCCTTTATCAATTGTGGAGAACATTTGATGGGTCTTGCCAGGGTCTGACACTGTGGCTGCTTTGACTTGTGAACGGTATATTTTCTGTAACACACCTGATAGTAACTGTATTTTTGTTCTTCCATCCCTAAGCCCCCTACATTGAGTCTGAGAACAGCCAGTACACAGCTGACACAAAATAATGTTATCCAGAAAAGGAGTTGCGGTGTGTATAGTATTTGTAATTTACAGTTGAAAATCATATTTGCCATTCGATTGTGTGGGTTGCTGTCTTACAGTTGATGTACCCTTCATCATTGGGGCTAATCATGATGATTTTCCATCTCCTTTGATATTTCAATGATCATCGGCAGGTAGCCTAGTGGTTAGAGTGTTGGACCTGTAACCAAAAGGTTGCTAGATCAAATTCCTGAGCTGACAAGATAAAAATCTGTTGTTCTGTGTCACGGCTGTCTTCGTCCTCCTCATCTGACGAGGAGAATCGAGAAGGATCGGAGGACCAATACGCAGCGTGGTATGTGTTCATCTTGATTTTAATAGACATAGAACAATTAACGAAACTAATACAAAAACAATAAACAACGACCGTGAAGCTAAATAACAAATAGTGCTGACACTAAACCTCTGATTGAGAACCATATCAGGCCAAACACATAGAAATAGACAAACCAGACATACAACATAGAATGCCCACTCAGATCACACTCTGACCAAACAAAACATAAAACATACAAAGCAAACTATGGTCAGGGTGTGACAGTACCCCCCCCCCCCCCCCCAAGGTGCGGAACCTGAACCTATAGGGGAGGGTCTGGGTGGGCATCTGTCCGCGGTGGAGGCTCTGGCGCTGGACGTGGACCCCACTCCACCATTGTCATTATCCGCTTCCGTGGCCTCCTAGGAATGGCGACCCTCGCCACCGACCTAGGATTGGCAACCCTACTAAATGGCCCCACTGGACTGAGGGGCGCCTCTGGACTGAGGGGCAGCTCCGGACTGAGGGGCAGCTCCGGACTGAGGGGCAGCTCCGGACTGGCGGACGTCTCTGGCGGCTCCTGACTGGCGGACGTCTCTTGCGGCTCCTGACTGGCGGACGGCTCTGGCGGCTCCTGACTGGCGGGCGGCTCTGGCGGCTCCTGACTGGCGGGCGGCTCTGGCGGCTCCTGACTGGCGGACGGCTCTAGCGGCTCAGGACAGATGGGCGGCTCTGACGGCTCATGACAGACGGGCGGCTCAGGCGGCGCTGGACAGACGGGCAGCTCAGGCGGCGCTGGACAGACGGGCAGCTCAGGCGGCGCTGGATAGACGGGCAGCTCAGGCGGCGCTGGACAGACGGGCAGCTCAGGCGGCGCTGGACAGACGGGCAGCTCAGGCAGCACTGGTCAGATGGGCAGCTCAGGCGGCGCTGGACAGACGGGAAAACCTGTAGGGAGGAGACAGAGAGACAGCCTGGTGCGTGGGGCTGCCACAGGGGAGACCTACCGGAGGCCTGGTGTTAGGAGGAGGCACCTGAAGGACCGGGCTGTGGGGGAGCACTGGAGCTCTGGTGCGCAGCCTTGGCACCACTCCCCCAGGCTGGATAACTACTCTAGCCCGGACCCTCCAGAGTGCAGGCACAGGTTGAACCGGGCTGTGGGTGAGCACTGGAGATCTAGTGCCTACTACGCGCACCTCTCCCTTAGGCTCCATTCCCACATTTGCCCGGCACGAGCGGAGCGCAGGCATAGGACGCACTGCACCCTCCCAGCGCCCCGGAGACACAGCACGCAGAGCCGGCGCAGGATAACCTGGACCGAAACGGAGTACCGGAGACCAGACATGCTGAGCAGGCACAATACGCCATGACTGGATGCCCACACTCGCATGACACTTTCGGGGGGCTGCCCTATAGCGCACCGGGCTATGGGCACGTACTGGCGACACCGTGCACTTAACCGCATAACACGGTGCCTGACCAGTAACGCGCTGCTTATAATAAGCATGAGGAGTGAGCTCAGGTCTGCTACCTGGCTTAGCCACACTCCCCGTGTGCCTCCCCCCACAAAAATTGGGGGCTGCCTCTCGTACCTGTCGCGCTGCCGTGCTGCCTCCTCATATCGCCGCCGCTCAGCTTTCGCTGCCTCCAGCTCTGCTTTGGGGCGGCGATATTCCCCAGCCTGTGACCAGGGTCCTTTCCCATCCAGAATCTCCTCCCAGGTCCAGGAGTCCTGCGGTCGCTGCTGCCCGATACCATGCTGCTTGGTCCTTGGTTGGTGGGTGATTCTGTCACGGCTGTCTTCGTCCTCCTCATCTGACGAGGAGAATCGAGAAGGATCGGAGGACCAATACGCAGCGTGGTATGTGTTCATCTTGATTTTAATAGACAGAGAACACTTAACGAAACTAATACAAAAACAATAAACAACGACCGTGAAGCTAAATAACAAATAGTGCTGACACTAAACACTACACATAGACAATCACCCACAACCCACAATGACAAAACAGGCTACCTAAATATGGTTCCCAATCAGAGACAACGCAAAACACCTGCCTCTGATTGAGAACCATATCAGGCCAAACACATAGAAATAGACAAACCAGACATACAACATAGAATGCCCACTCAGATCACACCCTGACCAAACAAAACATACAAAGCAAACTATGGTCAGGGTGTGACATTCTGCCCCTGAACAAGGCAGTTAACCCACTGTTCCTAGGCTGTCATTGTAAATAAGAATGTGTTCTTAACTGACTTGCCTAGTTAATAACTTCTTTGGGCTAGGGAGTATTTTGACATCCGGATGAAAAGCGTGCCCAAAGTAAACTGCCTGTTACTCAGGCCCAGAAGCTAGGATATTCATATCATTGGTAGATTTGCATATAAAACACTCTAAATTTTCTAAAACTGTTTAAATAATGTCTGTGAGTATAACAGAACTGATTTGGCAGGCGAAACCCCGAGGACAAACCATCCCAAAAAAACAACAATTCAGCCTACCACTGTTTCCAATGGCTTTCATGTTTATTATGAGGCCAAAACCTCCCGGATTTGTCCAAGTGGCTCCCATTTTGGCTGTAGTGTTTTCATGCACGTGGATGAGAACGTGTTCTTTGTTGTTTATCTCCGGTAAAGACAATAACGATTCTCCGTCTTAAATTGTATAGTTTATTTACGTATTAGGGTACCTTAGGTTTGATTTATAAACGTTGTTTGGATAAGTTTATTGGTAACGTTTCGGATTGATTTTGTATGCATTTTGAAGGAGGGTAACCGGTGGATTATTGAATGAAGCTGTGAAGCCTGTTATAGTTATTCATTTCAAATCAATTGAGCATTTCAGGCACAAATTCCAAACTCAGAGATAGAAAAGTTTCACAAAAAGTGCACAACACGAATTGATAGCATCATAATAGTAGATAAAAGGAAATTAAATTCACTACCCATTTAACAAACATTTCTCTTTTTAAAACATTACAGGCTACGTACACAGGCCCCTGGATCTCCTGTTCAACAAAGTCACCCTTGATCCAGCGCCATATGATGTGGGGAAGCTGTGCAAGCTGTCCATCCAGGACAGCTGTCTGCCAAGTGTGAGAGGCCCAACAAGGAGGAGGCCATAGCTGGATTTGTCTCCCGCTTCAATCTTGGGGGTGACTGAAGCCAAGTGGGTGGGACCTGCTTGATTGATGTAGGGTCCTCTCCCGCTCCCTTCCCCATCAATCTCTGTAGTTGGTTACATTTCCTAAAGCTGAAGTTATTCACTTTCAGATGATATGTTATCACATTTTGTTACTTTGTAGAATTTCTTCGCAAGCATTCGGACAGGAGATGATTGTTACAAATTGTACAAATCAATGGGGTCCTGCTGGCTGGTGGTCGGGTGCCTATATTACGCTCTCTCTCTCTCTCTCTCTCTCTCTCTCTCTCTGTATCTCCCTCCTTGCTGAGCCCTGGCTGGGTGGGCATTTCACTTTTACATTACAGTAAATGTAGGCCTACCTGTCCCAATAAAAAAGTTACCCTGATGAGATGATAGGTATACATGCATTGCGCTGTATACTGAGATTGGCTGTTTGTCCCCACCCTGAGCGTCGATGATTGATCATGCAGAGAGGCGAGCTAAGGTCGTAGAGAGGACAGATTTATACGTTGCATATCATTTAAAAGTTACATTTCACGTCATGCTGTTCATATCAACAATTTCATATAATTGACCTGTTTCCTGCAGTCATATATGCCGGGAAAAGGGAGTTGGTTTGGGCAGGATATCTCGATAGATCTCAGTAACCCGGTTCCTGCTATTCCTGTCCTTAAGCTGTTCTTGTCTATTAATGTTCTGCATTATGTAATGTTACATGTTTGTGTGGACCCCAGGAAGAGTAGCTGCTGCAATTGCCACAGCTAATGGGACTCCAAACAAACGAATTAGTGTACATCACTGCAGTTTAGAGCCTTAGCCAATAATTGTGTATTCACTTGATAACAATAAGACATTCCTCATTGCACTGTGTTGTTGTAGCCTTGGTAGAATACATTTATAGTCTAAAAACTGAGGCCAAATCAATAGTGGGGCTATTCGTGACCGACTGCTCCAGAGGGCAGCCTTGAGGAATGCACACATCTGCCATTTCATAAACTGTGAACTCTTATTTTTTTCTTGCACTTGAAAGGTAAATATTTATAGCCTTAATACTTAGCTAATGAGGGACCTAATAGCTAATATTTTAGTAGTAGTAGATCCTGGTCCTGTAGTGCTGCAGATTCCAGAAAAATCTATATGCTACAAAAGCTATAGGAGATTAATTTGTTTGAATTTGTTATACTAGGCCTAATAGGCTTTTTGTGGAGAGAAGCAGACTTGCGCTTGCAAATTGCTGAATGTAAAATAGGCCTAGGCCAAATTAACTGTAGTGGAAAGTTGCGGAGAGAGAGTGCATCACTGGCCAGTGATGATAACATTGCTCCCCCTATGTATTAAATGGTTGCACATGACAGACAGAGATGAGCCCAGAGAAAAAGAAGACAAATTGACATCCATTAGAAAAATGGAAATCACTTGCAAACCACTTGAGCAACAAGGCAAGCAATGACATGATGTAAGAGATGTGCAGGCCAAAAAGTGTTTGTTGCTGAATTTCTCAATTTAATAATTCAATTTAATAATTTAAACATAATTTAATATATTTTTCATTATGATACATAGCCTACATTGAAGTAATATTTGCAGTTGTCACTATGACAATGAACACACCCTGAAGCACTGATGAATGGTCTGTTACCGCCTTAATAATAGGCCTATTATTAGCAGTAGGATGCTTTGATCAGTGGATTGACAGGTGTAAGCTGTAGATTGATCAACTTTTTCCTAGTGTGGATGCTCTCCAACATTTTCTAGTTATTTTTAATTTATCGTTACATTTCTCATCCTTGGCGTGGAAGGCTCTTTATAACACTTAAATTGGTATGCCACCTTCTAGCAGATATCATGAATATGGAATGAATACAGCAGTGGTTCTCAACCAGGGGTTGATTTGATAGAAATCACGACTTCAACATTGATAGCCTACTAAAAAGGGATTTCATATTCCCTGCTATTTTGTTTTATGCATCATTTTGGCGGGGAAGGGTTACATGTTTGTTTTTTAAACGCTCGGAGCAGGGCCAGGCAAAAATATATTTTCATTCAAAGAGGTCAGAGGACCTCCAGGAATCCCTTCATATAAATAATGATCACTCCCTAATTATTGTGAAGAAGTGTATCAGTGAATTGGATTCTGTAATTAGTCACAAAACAATAGAAATGCAATTGTGTATCGCTGCTTTTTGCCTGATATACAACAGTCCATGATCAGCTCTGTTGACCATGAGAGCATTTTTCAGAGAAAATGGGACGAGGCATACTATTTAGGCTCGGAATGACATGTGGCCCATTGTTTACCTGGCTATCAATGACAAGGGTGATTCAAAGAGCTGCCAGTCAATGTGAGCTCATGAATATAAGCTCCCCTCCCACTCAGCCTGTTCTTTCAGGCTTGCTGATAATTCGAGATGAGAAAAAACATTTCTGTTGTGTGTTTTTATGTCAAACGCTTTTGTTATATTTCAGCCTTCTGTGATGTATATAAAGTAATATTGGGATGCAAGCTCAAAATGTAATACATTTTCACTCTATATCTGAAAGAGTACAGGTGTCTTCTTTTCTTACCATAACCATGTGTGTGAGGTGTATACTTTTGTTTCAAAGTAGATGTGTTTAAGACTACCAGAAAAACACTCTGTGTGACCCTTATTTAGCCTACTGCAGTAAAAGGTTTAGAGCGTACAAATACTACGAGTGATGTTTTGCTCATTCAAATGCTATTTTTACTGTGGAAATAGGATGACTGTGCAGGACCTATAAATGAATGTCATTGGGCTGCCATATCTTTGCTAACTCTGTAAAACAAGATTGTTCATATTCTGAGGGCCCCTCGTGGTAGAGGAAGATATGCACACAATGGGAAATGTGTGTAGACACTGCAAAAGCAGACCAAATAGATGCATTTACCATGGTGAGGGAGTAATATGTTTTTGATCATTCATTAAAGTATCTATTAATACCAATTATCAAATCAAAGCATTAAAAATGCAAGTGACTGGGTCAAGTAAAAAGCACATGCCATCTTTGCACCTGATTAACTTAGATATACTGTATTCACATTTTTCTCTGAAAGGTCCGTTCTTCTTCTCAGGAGGACGTGAAGGGAAAAGGATATGTTAGCTGAGAACTAGAGAGAGAGTGTGTGTGTGTGTTGAAATGATGTCTCTTTTAACTATCTGTGTTTGCTTGAGTGTGTGCTGAGAGGATGTGTGTTTGTTTGAGGTATCTCATGACTACACGTGATGATCCAGTGGCTCAGATCAGTTTGGCGATGGTTGACAATGGCCAGATCCTCTCTCACCCACAGAAGAGGGGAGGGGGGGATGAGCCGCTTTTGTGACACCTCTCACCCGGTCGTACATTTTATGCAGCAGAGACTCTCTCACTTGCTCTTCAGTATCAACCAAAGGAATGTCTTTGTCTAGAGAGATTTTTGCCAGCCCAAAACTCTAACGTCCAAAAAGTGAACTTTGGGACAATATTTCTAACATCCGAATGTGGGAAATGATCCGTAGGTAGATGTAGAAAGCGAATTTCATATTGTTTGTCATTTTGTGAAGTTATTAAAAATTGTATGAACCAAATACTGTAACTAAGGAAGGAAACTCCCTTTGGCTGTCAAGTTTTCATCCAATCTGATTAAGTGAAGAATGATGTAAGTATTTTTAAGATATTAATGTGATTTTGTTCTTCTAATTAGATAATGGTTTTTGATGTCCTTTGCACATTAACTAGCCACCCCCCGAGTGAGCTCAGAGAGCTTGTCAGCGTGATGCAACCGCCCTTTTCAACCAGTCCTTAAAAGGACTAGCTAAAAACGTACATATCAGACCAGAACATTGCCAGGTTGCAGCTGGTGTGTAAAGTGGTTGGGAACTGAACCCTGAATAATCAACCTTTAGACCAGAAAGATGTGAGAACGTGGTCCACACGTTTGAAATGGTTAGAACTTAAGCTAAACACGAGGTGAAAAAGATAAACTCACCAGACTAGACCATGACACCGCCAGTCTGCAGCTGTGCATGTAAAGTGGTTTGGACTATCAACCTGAGGAAAAGGAGAAGAAAACTCCCCTCTCAGACAATCACTGGTACGGTTAAGTAGCCGTTCTTAGGAAACTGCTCATTGGAAACCGGACAACTAAGGAAGAAGGATATTGTGACCTCTGGTGGACAATCAGAGCATGTACAAATGGCCCACAGGAAAGACTCAGCAAACCAGCACTCTTCTGAAGGAGGGCTCGTTACGACAGAGAAACGGCGAATGGCAATCAACACGTAAATACATGAATGACTTCATATTCCAAACAGGTGGCGGTTCGTGTGCAAGGTATATGATTAATGTGAGGACAGTCCAAGAATGTATCCACGATAAATGTCTCCTTTTCTCTATTTCTCTTTTCCCCACCCCCTCTCTATATTAGTAACAAGCCATCATATCTTGCCAGTCCACTAGGGACCTTTGTCTCATGTAAGTGTGTATGTGTATTCTGTGTTATTGTTTAGTTAGCTAGTAAATAAATAATTTAACCAATTTGTGTAGTACTGAATAATGCTCAGGGCTGGGGTTTTTGCAGATCCAAGAAGGTTGCAACCGTTCAGATTATTAGGCTGATATGAGGTAATGATTAATAAGTGACTGTTATCGATATATAACTTATATATCTTCTAGAGTTTAATTCGGGAGATGGCAACTAGTTAAACAACTTCTTCTGTGGTGCCCCGAATCCTAATGAGTTAATTGTTACATGATTAATTTAATTGGGTAACAATTAAACATAGTTAGTGGATTACATAAATAACAGTCATCAGATTAATGAAAGTCACGTCACGACAGGTCTGTGTATGTGTTAACCTTTATCCAAGGAGGTTTCCCTGAGCCGTTCATCATGGTTGTGCAGGAGACAAGCCACAGGAGACAAGCCAGTGTTGGTTTCCCTCAATGATAAAGGTCAGCACCAGATGCGTCATGCCCATAGGGGCACAAGGGCACGTGCCCCCTCAGATTTGTCAAAAAATTTAAAAAATTCTGATGTTAAATTGGTCACTAAACTTAGTTATTGGGCCCACGTTTCATCATAATTATTAATAAAAATATCTGTCAGCGGTATTTTGCGGATGGGAAACACTGACTGGACTAGGCAAAGAGTAGCCCCACCCATTCTCTCTAGTAAGTGGTTCCTACCCAGGTGCACCACAGAGCAAAGATATGCATGTGGACAGTATTATAAGTGGAGGTGGAGAGAGAGTGTCGAGAGACGATTGATTTAAGGGAGTTCCTCCCTTCTAAACTCCCCCGTAGTGTTGCGCTCCAAAATGTCAAAAACTTGTTTAATTTAAGATGACCACGAATAGGGCTTTTATTACTCGATCTAATTTGTGCTGATAAAAAATTATATCCATAGGCCTATTGGACACAAGCTCAAACTCACGCACTTTTGACAGACTTAAACAGCTGCAAATGATCAAGATATCAGTGTCACCAACAAAAACGTAAACAAAAGGCCTATCGAAAATGCAGCATATGGAATGCATTTTTTACCTGTAAACAGTAGTGCTCAAAGCATGCCATTCCGAAAGCAGCATTTATTTTTCAACTCGAAGCAATGAGCCTAATCAGTTCTCCATGACAACAAAATATTAATCAACAGGCTAATAAGTCCTTTTTGGGGGGATTATGCTCAGGTAAAACAGTTTGGCTAACCTAAATTTCCAAGTCCTATTCTTGAAGATCAAGGGGTATAAAATTAATTAGAGTGACTGGAAATCTGACAGACTGTTTTTTTTGTTTTATGTAAATATATAGCCTACTCATATTGTTATCTGGTAGAAGCCTACATAACCAACACATAAAGTAAAATGCACCATTGATTTATGGCCAGCTACAGTATGTAAACTCTAATACTGATTTATCCTGCAATAGTCCTTCAATTAGTCATATTAATTTTGTCTTCTTCCAATGCCTCTGGAGGAGGTTGAGTTTTATTGGGATGAGTCTTGTTCTTGAGGAAGAACTGAGCGATTTCCGCTAGATGGGCCAGCTGTCACGCCCTGACCTTAGAGATCCTTTATATGTCTCTATTTTGGTTTGGTCAGGGCGTGAGTTGGGGTGGGCATTCTATGTTAATTTTTCTATGCTTTCTATTTCTTTGTGTTTGGCCGTGTGTGGTTCTCAATCAGAGGCAGCTGTCTATCGTTGTCTCTGATTGAGAACCATACTTAGGTAGCCTTTTTCCACCTGTGTGTTGTGGGTAGTTGTTTTCTGTCTTTGTGTCTGTACCAGACAGAACTGTATCGTGTTGTTCGGTTTATCCCTTGTTATTTTTGTCATAGTGTTTTCATTAAAAGGCATGAACACTTACCACACTGCGTTTTGGTCTCCTCCCTTAGACGATCGTTACACCAGCTTCATAGTCAAAATTTACTGTGCAGCTGGCACATCTAGTGGACATTTTTGCAATAATTTTTTGTAAGAATGTATGAAAACAAAAATGTGCTTTCATTTAATGGGGGTAGGCATTAGGGTTAGCAGTGTGGTTAAGGTTAAGATTAGGTTTAAAATCATAAAGTTGTAAGACTTAGTGGCTGTGCCAGATAGTGACCACTCTGCAGAGCTGCCTCCAGAAAAAGATTCCTGACAAAAGACTAACATGTGCATCTTAAGGGGAAAGTAATCAGATTACATTACTGAGTTTGGGTAGTCCAACAATTACACTACTGATTACAATTTTGGACCGGTAACTAGTAACTGTAATAGATTACATGTATAAAGTAACCTACCCAACCCTGATCATCACATAGCAGCAAGATTGTGGCTACAGTGCTCAAGCTCGCTCTCCTGATTGCTCCAAGGTTCATTAAAGCTTCAATATGTAAGTTTTTGGATGACCCAACCAAATTCACATAGAAATGTGAGTTATAAATCTGTTATTCTCATTGACAGCAAGTGTAAGGAGCGGTAGATATGTTCTATGTGCACTATTTCTAGGCTTCCTGTTCTTAAATTACAATTTAGCATCTTTTACTTTCGGTTTTGAACACCAGCTTCAAACAGCTGAAAATACAAAGATTTAGATGGTACAGTGATTCTTTTCACTGCTTGATTTGTCACATAAACTGAAATTAGGCAAACTATTAGAATTTTTGCAACCAGGAAATGGCGGTGCAATCTTTGCGTTCTGCACCTTTAAAATGAAGGGAAGGAAATCCATCATCGCTGCAAATAATTTCAAGCTCCCATTAGCGAAGCAGTTTCGAACTCAATTGTTATCTCGCAGTGTAGCTGCTTTAACAGCCTTGTTCACACTTGAAGCTGAGTTAATCTGAAATAAACCGTCAAATTGTGACTGATGTGTCACACTACCCTCTTACAGCAGGGTAGTAAGCGTGTCCTAATTGAACTCTTGATACTGAGAGATTTACTGTACGTTACTGATCAATATTCATGCTCTTATAACAGATTAATTGTACATTGATTTCTATGACGAGATTAGAAAAATACATTGACAAATGCTCACATTCTCCACATAATCATCATTTCAGGATTACTTATTGATTCTAAGTAATGCCTCAACACTGCATCCTTGTCACTGTCATAGAATGTCCCTTGTATTAAAGGGCACCAGTCTAGCTGTGCTGTCACAGGAAAGACCTGAGGATAGATGTTGAACTGTCTCCAACCCGTCCAACTGGGAAATGCTCCATCATAGAGAAAGAATAAAAGAAATGGAGTGTTACAGCTCAGGGAGGATTTATCAGTCCGGTTTGGTGTACTCTCCAAAGTGAGATATTTGGGATTTTAAGGTTATATTTTTTGGAGAAATAGTGTATTCATTCTCTTTGCCAATTTTGAACTCGAGTGAGTTTGTGTGAACTATACATTTTAAAAGTCTTCTGGCCTTTTTTTTGTCAGTTATATTTGATGTCACTGAATAAATATTGGATCTAAAACCACAAACGATGGTGAGTAATCATTGATTACAATACGTGTATAATAATGTTAAAAATGTGAATATTTTCAAGACAAATGGACTGACACGCATTATTGTCTATATCTAATTAAATATTAATTTCAGTTAAGATAATTACTGCAAGGGTCATTCCCTTCTCATTTTAAAAAGCTCTTAAAAGGTCCAATGCAGCTGTTTTTAACTCAACATCAAATAGATTCTGGGTTACAATTAAGTGCCTTACTGTGATTGTTTTCAATTAAAATTGTCAAAAATAAACAAGCCAATATAATGGCTAAAATATACTCAAGTATCAAAAGTGGAAGTGAAAGTATAAATAATTTAAAATGCCTTATATTAAGCAAACAGACGGCACCATTTTCTTGTTTTTAAAATGTACAGATAGTCAGGGACGCACTCCAACACTCAGACATTATTTACAAAATATGCATTTGTGTTTAGTGAGTCCACCTGACCATAGGCCGAAGGGATGACCACGTGTTCTCTCGATAAGTGTGTGAATTTCACAATTTTGAGGTCAGGGCTCTGTGCAGGCCAGTCAAGTTTTTCAACACTGATCTCGACAAACTATTTCTGTATGGACCTTGCTTTGTGCACAGTGGGATTGTCATGCTGAAACAGGAAAGGGCCTTCCCCAAACTGTTGCCAGAAAGTTGGAAGCACAGAATTGTCTAGAATGTCATTGTATGCTGTAGCGTTAAGATTTCCCTTCACTGGAACTAAGGGGCCTCGCCCAAACCATGAAAACAGCCCCAGACCATTATTCCTCCTCCACCAAACTTTACACTTGGCACTATGCATTGGGGCAGGTAGCGTTCTCCTGGCATCCGCCAAACCAAGATTCGTCCATCGAACTGCCAGGTGGTGAAGCTTGATTCATCACTTCAGAGAATGTGTTTTCACTGCTCCAGAGTCCAATGGTGGCGAGCTTTACACCATTCCAGCTGACGCCTGGCATTGAACATTGGGATCTTAGGCTTGTGTGTGGCTGCTCTGCCATGGAAACTCATTTCAGTAAGCTCCAGACGAACAGTTCTTCTGCTGAAGTTGCTTCCAGAGGCAGTTTGGAACTCGGTAGTGAGTGTTGCAACCGAGGACAGATGATTTTTACGCGCTACCTGCTTCAGCACTCGCCGTAGTTAAAAATGTATTACAAATATGTATGTTCTCACCCATTTACACACAGTACTCCATAATGACAAAGTGAAAACATGTTTTAACAATTACAAGTATAACCATAACATGGTGCAGCTGCCACTATGCTTAAAAATATGGAGAATGGTACTAAGTAATATGTTGTATTGGATTTGCCCCAAATATAACACTTTTTATTCAAGACAAAAAGTTAATTGCTTTGCCACATTTTTTGCAACATTACTTTAGTGCCTTGTTGCAAACAGGATGCATGTTTTGGAATATTTGTATTCTGTACAGGCTTCCTTCTTTTCACTCTGTTTCTTTGTAGTGACTAGGCGTATTGATACACCATCCAAAGTGTAATTAAAGAGTCACTGAGTACACCGATATTTCACTTCCTTAAAATCCCAATGAATGAATCTAAGATAACTCAAGAAATCTGTCATTTGCCAAGGATGCGTTAGTTGCACAATTTTATATCTAACTAATGTGTTTGCCGTGCAGGTCTGTCTCACTGTCTATGCTATTGGATAGAGAGCAATCACAGCAGCTTTTCACCGCATGTTAGCGGGCAAATGGACATCATCAAATGAAAACCCAACTTTCATTTACTCATTGTGACACACAGATGTTCCAAATTCTGACCAATTATCCTATTTACACTTTTTTTGTGAATTTTGCCACTAGAATAACTGTTTCTGACTCGTATTGATGCCACATAGGTCATTTTCAAAGGGATTAATTTATTTTTAAAGGCAGTCGCTCTTTAATAACTTCACCATGCTCAAAGGGATATTCAATGTCTGCTTTTTTTTAAGCCATCTACCAATAGATGCCCTTCTTTGAGAGGCATTGGAAAACCTCCCTGGTCTTTGTGGTTGAATCTGTGTTTGAAATTCACTACTTCACTGAGGGAACTTACAGATAATTGTATGTGTGGGGTACAGATGAGATTCAAAAATCATGTTAAGCACTATTATTGCACACAGAGTAAGTCCATACAACTTATTATGTGACTTGTTAAGCACATTTTTACTCCTGAACTTATTTAAGCTTGCCATAAAAAAGGGGTTGAATACTTATTGACTCAGAATATTTCTTCTTTTCATTTTTTATTAATTAGTAAACATTTTGACATTATGGGGTATTGTGTGTGACCCAAAAAATCTCAATGTAATCCATTTTAAATTCAGGCTGCAAAAAAATCAAGGAGTGTGAATACTTTCTGAAGGCACTGTAACTGCCAAGGCTGTCCCTGAGATCGTTGTCTACCCACTGATCCAAACAAACCTCCTACACCACTCTCTCATTCCTAGATATCATTGCTTATTTAAACCCCAGTGCCAGCATCCAAGTGAGAGAGCTGCCAAACTGTTGGCTCTTCATCCCTGGCTACATCCCACACAGCATCTCAAGGAGTGGGTTTGTCTGCCAAGCTCGTTGGATGCAGACAGAGGACGAATGGGATCTGAGACTGAGGATGTTCGCTAAGGCTCAATACACAAATCCATTGAGCTGAGGGTGATACTGCACTGCTAAACATTATCATCACTTTCATTTAGAGACTGTAGATGTTTCTTTGATTACTTTGATTAATTATTGCCTAGGTGCCAGTATGAAAGACAATACCACAGAAACCATTTGTCATTGTATTATTAATTATAGGATACTTTGTATGACTGGATCAACTCTCCCAAGGGGGGCGAAAATATTCTTCTCTACTAACAAAGGCTTTTTGGTGCGGCTCTTTTCAAATAAGATATGCCATCTACCTTAGCCAAAACACACACTATCAGAGTTTCAGCCTTATTTAGTTAACCAGCCTTCGTGAACACACCTCAGGTGTAAAGCAACTCACAGAATGGACAATCTCAGGGATTGATAACTCCACTCTTGACATCTCACTCCTGAGGCTTGGTCATCTTTTGACCAGAGAAACTGCCACTCACTGAAGCAGGAAATCACATAATGGTGCCAGAGTTAGGTTGTCCTGTGCTTTCTAATGAATTAAGTAAGCAATAGTAGATGTATGACAGGTGATGGAAGCTTCTGGCAACTGACTTCACACAGTCAAGATACAAACTGTCATCAGGGTAAGTTAGTTGACCTAAACAGTTTGTGTTGTGACAACAGTTGCCATGGGTGTTTATGTAATCTGTTATCATTATGACAGCAGTATTTTATGTAGTGCTTAAATGGTTACTTTTTCATGTTTTTACCACAATCTTAATTGTTTTCTTTCTTGAGAGAAGTTCTTCGACAACTAAAAATGATCCCTTCTAGAGGGTTTAAGTAATGCGCACCCAAACAATGATTAAAATAAGACTCAAAAACAGCGGCCCAGTTTAACGTTTTGCATAACAGATGATTCATAGCTAGAGAGGTCGGTGTTGTTTAACCACTTTCATCTCTTCTGTCACATAATGAAAACATCCAGTGGGGCTATTCTCGACCCGTTCAGTGTGTCTGCGTTTGCCACCAGAAGACGGCTTGTTTTTCCAGTTATCTGCCTACCATAACCCAGCTCTCATAGATATAGACAGGCTTGTGTGAGAGGTCCTTTTCAAAAACATCCTGGGTCTTTGAAGAATGGGAGACTGCTTATCTTTTCTCCTTTCATCCTCATCAGTGGTCTCCAGCGTAGCTCAAAGGGACTCCAGATTAGAATATTGAAATAACAGATTCTGTTCTGATTACTATGAAACAGGAAAAATACACTATTCTCACCATTACTTCTGTGTTAAAGAAAAGCTACACATAAAAGCCATATATCTTGATAATCTAGCTATCATCGTAACTTGGATTACTCCCTTGTAGGTATTGTTTTTGTATCATTGTGACTCACCACAAGTGGCACTATTATTGATGTTATACGGTTTCTTAAATGATTCTTTTTTAAGGATTCTTAAAATATCCAATCAAAATGTAGCTTCCAGCGGACCATTCTAGACGTTTCGGCTAATACAAAATTCTCCAAAACTCCAAAGAAGCGGCATGACAACAACGTGATTTGCAGGTATGGTTACGCGAGACTATACCTACAGCAAAGTACTAGTGTAACTCCATTTTCCAGAAATAATTCATTAGCCATTTCAAAGCTGCCATCATTAAAAACATTTCTTCATTCCATAAATATTCCTCGGTCTAAATGTTTCTGTCTATGTGTAGCAATGACGTGTTACTCACCACTGTATGTTTCCATAGTATCTTCACCAACCCTGCTTAGACACAACCTAGATTCAGCACGATCTTCCATGTCTGCTGCATGAGCTTTCGGAGTATAGTTTCATTTGGCTCTTTCAGTATTGGCTCTTTCAGAACTCCGGCAGCAGCTTGGAAAGATTGCTAGCTTGCTGATTGAAACACTGCTCATGATTCAAAAGCACTCTCACTGAAGGGCTTCACTCACTCCACCACAGGAGTTCTATCCCAGTCTCCAGGCTCTGAAACACACAGACTAGAATCATCCCCCATTCTAATCTCCAAAGTTACATCCCAAATGTCACCCTGTCCCCTATATAGTGCCAATAGGGCTCTATTGGGCTCTGGTCAAAAGGGCTCTGGTCAATAGGGCTCTGGTCAAAAGTGGTGCACTATATAGGGAATAGGGTGTTATTTGGGACGCATATCAAGAGTTCATCCCGCTGCTATCAGCAGCACTGATATGGTGGGCCCACTGTAATAACTCACTAGAGATGGGCTCGGCCTCAGACACAGGTGCAGCAAGGTGATGAGGGCCAAGGCTATACTGTACATGAGAGGTGGTTAAGAGGGCCACTCTCGCCTAAGTGTATCTGCAGAGCACTCAAGCCCACTCTTCCATGTCAGATCTTCTTGAGAGGTGCATGGCTCTATCTCGGGGGCTTTCTTACTAGCATAATCGAAGGCTGTTTCCTTCCTCCTCTCTTCCTATACATTCTTGGTTAACAATTGGGCTGTATTGTTGTGATTTTTCTTTTAAGGCAGATATATTGTATGAACACATTGTATGTACGTACGTATGATGCTTTTCATTATCGAACTGAATGTGCATCCAGTTCCAATTTTTAGAGCATATCAATTCATACGAGACAAAAATGCTGATAGTGTGTCAATCTAAGTAACATAATTAAAAAATCTCATCAAAATCTGTCTGTTTTTTTATGGGCTGCGTCTCAATCCATCACATACTCTTATAGCGGCCTTCTGCAAGCTACAGTGGATTTTGTCAGACAATGAGAAATCCTGAAAATTGGTCTTCTCACGAAAAAGTCTGAATGGTTTGGCCTACAAACTAATATGACCGCTCTATGGAAAGATGAGACTCTCACAAACACAATGGTGTCTCGTCTGCAGGTAACCTGTACTGTTTTTTTTTTTTATTATGTAAGTATGGAGCTAGTTATGTGCCTACCCCAAAAAACGTGTTAAATAGCTGAAAATAATTCAAAGTAATATATAGATATTTCCTGACCTTTCTTATACCTCCAAGATAGGTATAGGACAGACATTTCAAAACCTTATTTCTTATGCTTTATTTTTTTACTGTCTTTTTCGCCATTTATGAATGTTATTCAATGGGTTTCTAAGGCAAATTTCAATATTTTATCACATATACAATACCAGTCAAAAGTTTGGACACACCTACTCATTCAAGAGGTTTTCTTTATTTTTAAACTCAGCAAAAAAATAATTGTCCTCTCACTGTCAACTGCATTTATTTTCAGCAAACTTAAAATATTTATATGAACATAACAAGATTCAACAACTGAGACATAAACTGAACAAGTTCCACAGACATGTGACTAACATAAATAGAGTAATGTGTCCCTGAACAAAGGGGGGTTCAAAAAGTAACAGTCAGTATCTGGTGTGGCCACCAGCTGCATTAAGTACTGCAGTGCATCTCCTCCTCATGGACTGCACCAGATTTGCCAGTTCTTGCTGAGAGATGTTACCGCACTCTTCCACCAAGGCACCTGCAAGTTCCCAGACATGTCTGGGGGGAATGGCCCTAGCCTTCACCCTCCGATCCAACAGGTCCCAGACGTGCTCAATGGGATTGAGATACAGGCTCTTTGCTGGCCATGGCAGAACACTGACATTCCTGTCTTGCAGGAAATCACGCACAGAACGAAACAAAAAAGTGTTCAACAAATCAATATATATTTGAGATTCTTCAAAGTAGCCACCTTTTGACTTGATTTTGATTTGTTGGTTTCTTGGTTACTACATGATTCCAAACTTTTGACTGGTACTGTTTGTATATATTTTTTTATACCTAAAGGGGCCCTAATATTCAAAGTCAAATTGCTAAATACAGGCACAAAACAGTGTTTTATGAATACACATAGCATATGTATGTATAAATGCAGCTGGATGCAGTTTTCCAGTAGTGCTAAGTCCATGAAATCATCTAATTGAACACGTTTAGGTGTATGTCCACTGATCCTTACTCGCTAAAAAGTTATCAACATCTGCAGTTGCAATTTATCATGTTGACAACTCTGGTGTGCTCTGTGTGATGATGCAGCAATTCATCAGGGATAATACCGCAGCGCATTGCATAATGACTGTTTTTTTTTATACAGCTCTAATCAACCGCATAGTGTGCAAAGCTCATTAATTTCGATGGTATTTAATTAGAATAATAATTGCTGCAAAAATGTTTTTCAATAGGATTTGATTGTTGTCTGTTGATAAGCACTTACATGGACCCATTTAAGTATACAACAGGTTCTCAGTGTGTACTGACATTGACAAGGCCAATTGACTGAACTCTGACCACGACAGCCTAATATACCAACACAAACATATGGTGTACTTAAGATGCTGGATAGCATTTTAGCTATCTTTCCCAAGTATAACCATGTACAGATGTAGGATCTTAATTTGATCACCCTGTTGAAGGAGAACGTTCCTGCACTGCAGCGCCTCTTCAACTTCAGGAGACTGTAGAAATGTGGCTTGGTCCCTAAGACCCTGACAAACTTTTACAGATGCACAATTGAGAGCATCCTGGCGGGCTGTATCATCGCCTGCTACGGCAACTGCACCGCCCGCAAACGGAGGGCTTTCCAAAGGGTTGTTCGGTCTGCCCAACTCATCACCGGGGGCACACTGCCTGCCCTCCAGGAAACCTACAGCACAGGAAGGCCAAAAAGATCACCAAGTACATCAACTACCTGAGCCACGGCCTGTTCACCCCACTATCATCCAAAAGTCGAGGTCAGTACAGGTGCATAAAAGCTGGGACTGAAAAACAGCAGACTGTTAAATAGCCATCACTAGCTGGCTACCATCCGGTTACTCAACCCTGCACCTTAGACGCTGCTGCCCTATGTATGTACATAGACATGGAATCACTCGTCACTGTAATAATGGAACACTAATCACATTAATAATGTTTACTTACTGCTTTACTCATTTCATATGTATATACTGTATTCTACTGTATTTTAGTCAATGCCACTCCAACATTGTTTGCCCTAATATTGATATATTTCTTAATTCCATTCTTTTACTTTTAGATTTGTGTGTATTGTTGCTAAATAATCTGCTAAATATGTGTATGTGACCAATAACATTTCATTTGATTTGGTGTCTTTCTCCAAATCTTCTCCCAAGTACACTGAAGAGCTATGCTCTCTCAAAGCAACTGGCCGTTGTCTAGAACCACACTATAAGAAAACTGAGCTTACTGTACATGCACAGATGTACAGTGGGGAGAACAAGTATTTGATACACTGCCGATTTTGCAGGTTTTCCTACTTACAAAGCATGTAGAGGTCTGTAATTATTATCATAGGTACACTTCAACTGTGAGAGACGGAATCTAAAACAAAAATCCAGAAAATCACATTGTATGATTTTTAAGTAATTAATTTGCATTTTATTGCATGACATAAGTATTTGATACATCAGAAAAGCAGAACTTAATATTTGGTACAGAAACCTTTGTTTGCAATTACAGAGATCATACATTTCCTGTAGTTCTTGACCAGGTTTGCACACACTGCAGCAGGGATTTTGGCCCACTCCTCCATACAGACCTTCTCCAGGTCCTTCAGGTTTCGGGGCTGTCGCTGGGCAATACGGACTTTCAGCTCCCTCCAAAGATTTTCTATTGGGTTCAGGTCTGGAGACTGGCTAGGCCACTCCAGGACCTTGAGATGCTTCTTACAGAGCCACTCCTTAGTTGCCCTGGCTGTGTGTTTTGGGTCGTTGTCATGCTGGAAGACCCAGCCACGACCCATCTTCAATGCTCTTATTGAGGGAAGGAGGTTGTTGGCCAAGATCTTGCGATACATGGCCCCATCCATCCTCCCCTCAATACGGTGCAGTCGTCCTGTCCCCTTTGCAGAAAAGTATCCCCAAAGAATGATGTTTCCACCTCCATGCTTCACGGTTGGGATGGTGTTCTTGGGGTTGTACTCATCCTTCTTCTTCCTCCAAACACAGCGAGTGGAGTTTAGACCAAAAAGCTCTATTTTTGTCTCATCAGACCACATGACCTTCTCCCATTCCTCCTCTGGATCATCCAGATGGTCATTGGCAAACTTCAGACGGGCCTGGACATGCGCTGGCTTGATCAAAGGGACCTTGTGTGCGCTGCAGGATTTTAATCCATGACGGCGTAGTGTTTTACTAATGGTTTTCTTTGAGACTGTGGTCCCAGCTCTCTTCAGGTCATTGACCAGGTCCTGCCGTGTAGTTCTGGGCTGATCCCTCACCTTTCTCATGATCATTGATGCCCCACGAGGTGAGATCTTGCATGGAGCCCCAGACCGAGGGTGATTGACCGTCATCTTGAACTTCTTCCATTTTCTAATAATTGCGCTAACAGTTGTTGCCTTCTCACCAAGCTGCTTGCCTATTGTCCTGTAGCCCATCCCAGCCGTGTGCAGGTCTACAATTTTATCCCTGATGTCCTTACACAGCTCTCTGGTCTTGGCCATTGTGGAGAGGTTGGAGTCTGTTTGATTGAGTGTGTGGACAGGTGTCTTTTATACAGGTAACGAGTTCAAACAGGTGCAGTTAATACAGGTAATGAGTGGAGAACAGGAGGGCTTCTTAAAGAAAAACTAACAGGTCTGTGAGAGCCGGAATTCTTACTGGTTGGTAGGTGATCAAATACTTATGTCATGCAATAAAATGCAAATTAATTACTTAAAAATCATACAATGTGATTTTCTGGATTTTTGTTTTAGATTCCGTCTCTCACAGTTGAAGTGTACCTATGATAAAAATTACAGACCTCTACATGCTTTGTAAGTAGGAAAACCTGCAAAATCGGCAGTGTATCAAATACTTGTTCTCCCCACTGTATGAGCAGCATCAACAAGAATACAAACAGGCCTTAAATGCAGTTTGGACATCCTACTACTCCCAACTGATCAGTAACTGCAGTGGTAACTCCCGGGTGCTGTTCTTCCAAAGCAAAAATGAAAACATCAATAACACCATCATGTTCTCTCCATCCCCGGTAGTTGAGCTACCCAGTCCCACACTCTGAGTCAAGGTTCTCCACCTTCACCACAGTCACTGCAGCTGATGTAAACAAACTGGTTAGGACAATGTGACCCACCACTTGCTCACTTGACCCTATCACCACTTCCCTTGTCAAGACCTGTTTACCTGCTCTGGAGTCTTTCTTCACAGAAATTATGAACAAGTCCCTCATCACTGCATGTGTTCCTCCTCAGCTAGAACTATCCCCACTCACACTAGTACTCTAAAATCCTTAAAAGCAGGCCTTTTTCCAACCTGCCCTTCCCGGGTTCACTCCTCAAACGTGCTGTTTCTAGCCAACTCCAAAACCATCTGGACAATCAAAACATACTTGAGCCCTTCCAGTCAGGTTTCAGAGCGAGGCACAGCACTGATACTGCCCTTGTAAGGGTCACCAATGACCTCCTCATGAATGCTGACTCTGGGGATGCCAGCATCCTCATACTGCTGGACCTCAGTTTAGCATTCGACACGGTCAGCCACGCCATCCTGCAGGACCGCATGGACAAGCTCCTGGGCCTGTATCACTGTACTGGATTGGTTGCTTCCAATTTGTAGCCATCGGTCCTAGTAGGTCAGACACAGTTGTTGTCCGACAAGGCTCTGTCCTGGGGCCACTACTGTTTTGTATCTACATGCTGCCACTGGGAAACATATTGAGGATCCACAGACTGCGATTTCAGTTCTTTGCTGATGACACTCAGGTCGATGTCTCCACAAACACTGACACTGCCAATGTTACTGTCCTGGTCAGCTGCCTGCAGGACATCAAAGCGTGGATGCAGTTGAGTTTCCTGCAGTTAAACTGCAAAAAGACAGAGGTCGTCCTGATTGGCACTCACACCATAGTAAACAAATCAGCAGCTACAGTCTCAAAATTGATGATGTCAAGGTCCTCCACTCTAGTGAGGTTCACAACCTGGGTGTGATACAGTATTTGACAGTCAGCTCTCGTTTGAGTATGACCAAAGTTAAAATTGTCCATTTATGGAACATTTACGACCTATGCTATCACAACCTGTAGCTGAGTGACTCATCCACGCCTATATTTCATCCCGTCTGGACTAATTTAACACCCCTCTTTGTTGGTCCATCTGCCAAGTTCCTAAACAGGCTACAATATGGCCAGAACTGTGCTGCACGTATCCTCACCCACACCTCCCCCATGAGCACATCACTTCAGTACTGTTTAACCTCCACTGGCTCCACATATGCTCACGCATCGACTACAAAATCCTGGTTTACACCTACCAATTTATCCACAACTCTGAACCCAAGTACCTGTCTGACCTCATTCTACCCTCCTGCCCACACACGCACCCTTCGATCCTCCAGGTCCGACTCCCTTCAGCAGCCCTGCAACAGACTAAAAACTTTGGGTGACTGGGCTTTCAGTTGCGTGGCTCCGTGGTGGTGGAACACACTTCCAGACACTATAAGGGCTGCAGAATCTCCGTCCTCCATTAAGGCACAACTCAAGACCGTTCAGAAAAACTTTCAAGGACCTATGCTAATTCTGTTCTCGTGTCTTCCGGATCTGGCAACACCTGTATATAGCTTTAATTGTTGTCTGTGTTCTATGGTCTTTTTTTTGATTGTTTTTATTATTATTATATTTTATTTTTTGCGCATTGGGTCTGAGAAAAGTGTTTTACAAATTAAATTAATTATTGTTATTATTATTACCTTCTTTTTTACAGATGGAGGACATGAGAGATGGTTTGTCATGGAGTCCCCTGACTAAAAGACAGGTTGATATAGATGACTAAACCTTACACTCAGCATTACAATTATACAAGACACATCTATTACTTTTCATCATCTTTTGCTATTATTGAATTGAATGCAAGGGGGGGAGGGGGTGACCCCTGTGCATTCTTCAAACATGTCAGGGAACAGTCTTATACAGATGTAGGATCTTAATTTGTTGCTGAGAATTTTTCTGCACGGCAGGAAATGCAAACTTGTACTGTATTCAAAGTTAAAAAAGGCTTAGAAAGTTAGTAATTTCAACTTGATTTGACCTAAGAAAAAATGTATCAACCCCTACAAAAAAATCCATAATTTAAAATGCAGATATTAATTCACATTTCCTGTTGCTGCAGGATTATTTTCCTGCTGTTGCAAACTGGCTCAAATTAAGATCTTACATGTGTATGGGACACCATACAAAGGGATAACAACTAACATGTACCACCTGACAAAATGTTGATAGGTACAGTATCTGTATTGCCTGTGAATGACAATAGAATACGAAAGACAAGTGTAATATTTTCACATGGTTTTATGTGACTCATTTCAGGAAACTAGGCGTATGTCGCGCGTCACTACATTACAGGAGAGCCATTTTAACGTAAACATACATGTTTTATCAAATTGTGTTTTTTGGCAGAAATGCCTTCTGGAACATGTGAACTTTCATGTGCCTAATAACAAACTTGTATGCCATCTGTATATACAAATACAATTGTTAAATTACGACCCTAGATGGCTTAGCCACAGAAAAATTTAAACGCTCTGGATAACATAAAAACAGTATAACCAGCTCTGCTAGGGTGAGTAAAATGGTCAGAGCGAGCTGGTCCCTCATTTGTGTCTGGAAGTAGCTAGCAAACTAGCCAACGGATCAACCCTAATCCTTGGCCGGAGCGTCCAGTGTGCACTCTGAACGCTACAAGAGCAAAACGCTCTGATTTTACGAATGGACAATCTGAAAACGCTCTGAGTTTACGAACACCCAGAGAGCACTCTGAGCACACTCTGGCACTCCAGATTGAATTTATGAACACACCCATAGTATAAACCAGCCTTAAGTCTTGAAATAGTTGGTTGTTTCGTACATGTCCTCACATGTGAATCCTTAAAGAGCTGGGTGGGGCTAAAGCTTAAGAGGGTGTGAACGATGCTGAGTGGGTGTAGACAAAGAAGAGGTCTCCCGTAACTGTACCAAAACATTGAAGGGCCATTTTCTCAAAAGTGAGGTTACAAGTTTATCAGCTTTCAAGCAGAATTACTTTCCCATTGTTTCTCAACTGTAGTGTATGATATACCATATTTTAGCTCTACTTTTATCCAATGTAAAAAATATAATTTCCAATGTTGCTCCATAAGACCCGAATCGAGCTGGTTGGTCACATATTAGCAGAACACTGAAGGATGGGTTATTCCACATGGACCTCTTACACTTGAAGGAAATTAAAACATTTACTTTAGAATATCTATATAGAATAGAATGCCTAGTTCTGGGACAGCTGAAGTTGTACCAAATATTTTTGTGGTTGTAGTCTACACACAACTTATTTTTATTTGTAGGTAAAGTGTAGGCATACTGTCTTTATAAGCAAATCAATATGATAGCCCATTTACAGCAGAAAATGTTTGTCTTTGTAATACAAACACACCCATCCATTTTTCGTTGATAAATGTATCTACACTCAAGCTGGTCATGTTTGTGCAATGCTAACATGTAGCCTACATCTGTAGAGATATGTTATTTGTACTCCAGGAAAGATCTAACAGCGAACATAAGGAGAGACGAGACAACTTGTCAGTTAGCTATAGAATATCGTGTTGATAGCTGAGCTGACTGAAGACTGGGCATTCAACTCGCAGTTGTTGATATCGTTTTCCAGAGTAACATGTTTTTACGTGACTTGATAAAACTTGAAGTTGCAAGCTACTATCGTAGCAAGGTGTTGTAGAACGGGTGTCTCATGAAACACATTCCAGACACAGGTACTTCTTGCTATCTTGGCATAACTGTGATTTTACATAAATATCAACTAGCTAGATAGGCTAGCCAGCTGGAGCTATCCCCAAGCTAACTTCTGTCAGGTTTGCTAAACACAAGGTCAGCGCAGGCTTTAGCCTACACATAGAACTGAATTAGCAGATAATCTTGAGGTGATCAGGAGGGGAGAAGTCCTCAACTTCAAAACTTCTTTCCATAGCAAAGCTAGCTTAGCTTACCTCACGGTCACTAAGTTATTCACTACTGCCCTTGTTGTTTGTTGTGATTGAATGAAAAAGACACAACCAAGAAACACCCACATTAAACCACACCCCAAAGACAACTCCCATTTGCTGCTTCAGTAATGGCCGCTGCATTTCTAAATGACCACTGGAAGAAACACATGCTGAATCGGTGAGTGCAGTTCACCTTTAAAATATCCTACCCAAGACACCTTCAAAATGTACTAATTCAGCATAATGCCTTTAAGGCGTACATTAGGGGAATGATAATCTCATACTCTGCAAAAATTCTATCTGATTAAGATATGAAAATTAAAGAAAAAGAAAATGCTATCTTAGAAAAAGCCCATAAAAATATTTACAAGGTAAAGAAGAAAAGAAAATGTCTGAACTTAAGCAGAAATACGATCTTTTACTTTTGAAGGGAGCCAAAAACTACAGTTTAAACTCAAATAAAGCATACTACTTAATGACAAATAAACCTGGTAAATATCTCGCTGCACTCACAAAACGAATACAAGCCAAACAAGTTATATTTTTTATAAGATAAAGATACAACACGATTAATTACCATTTTAAAAGCTTCTTTGAAAATGTATATAAATCAGAATTAAACAACAGTTGGACGGATCCTATAGCCTTCTTAGACTCAACAACCCTGAAGCAATTACCAGCAGACAAAAAATAATCACTAAAAACAGTGAACACCCAAAAATAAATATTAGATACTATCAAATTATTTGCACAGAGAAAAGCACCAGGCATGGATGGCTTTCCCATAGAATTCTATTCAACATTTTGGGACAAAGTAGCACTCTTATTTATACAAATGAAAACACACGTCACTCAACTCAGTACTTCCTAGTTCCATGTATCAAACAGTTATTTCTGTTATATTAAAATTAGGAAAATCTGGAGAGTCCGCTTCTGATTATAGACCTATAAGTATAATAGAATAGCCAACATTTTACCAGACTTGATACATATCTATCAAACAGAGTTTATTAAAAATAGACACTTACAAACAAATACAAGAACATGTTTCAGTTAATATACAATACACAATACACAAATAACAAGATATAGATCTATCAATAATGGCTGTTGATTCCGAAAAGGCTTACGACCGTCTTGAATGGCATTTTCTATTCAAAACGTTGGAAGCTGTCAACTGTCCAGCTGAAATAATAAATGTAATAAAAATATTATATAAAATGTCCTAAAGCAAAAATATACACAAATATTACATTATCTGAAAGGTGCACAAGACAGGGATGTGCCCTCTACCCCCTCCTGTTTGCACAGGCAATTTAACCACTTGCAGAAAGAATTAGACAGGACCCAAACGTAACAGGTATCAGTATTGGTAAACATGAATATAAACTAAACTTATTTGCAGATGATCTCCTGATATACCTGACCAATATTTAAAACTCAATGCCCCATTAACTTTTCAGAATACTCTAAAATCTCAGGATATAAAATGAATGTTAAAAAAGAAGTGACAACAAACAACAAATATTGTCACGCCCTGATCTGTTTCACCTGTCTTGGTGATTGTCTCCACCCACCTCCAGGTGTCTCATGTTTTCCCCTTTAGTCCCCGGTGTATTTATCCCTATGTTTCCTGTCTCTTTGTGCCAGTTCGTCTTGTTTTACCAAGTCAACCAGCATTTCTCCTAGCTCCTATTTTTCCCAGTCTCTGTTTTTTCCTAGCCCTCCTGGTTTTGACCCTTGTCTGTCCTGACGCTGAACCTGCCTGCCTGACCACTCTGCCTGTTCTGACCTCAAGCCTGTCTATCCACTTGTACTGTTTGGACTCAGACCTGTTCACTGAACCCCTGCCTGTCCTGACCTCGAACCTGCCTATCCCCTGGTACTGTTTGGACTCTGACCTGGTTTATGAACTCTCGCCTGTCCCCGACCTGCCTTTTGCCTACCCCTTTTGGTGTAATAAATATCGGAGCTCAACCATCTGCCTCCTGTGTCTGCATATGGGTCTCGCCTTGTGCCCTTATCAATATATAAAGATAACTGTATTCCCTTACTCAACGATATAAAAGCATATCTAATTAAAGGGAACAATCTTCCCATAAATCTTACATGTAGAATGAACATCTTCAGAATGGCATGGTTCCCACATTTTCTGTATTTATTTTTACCAATTACCCCACTGAAGACATTCTTTAAAAGTATAGTATGTCATAACAGACTTTATATGGGGGAATAAAATTAGGATAAAATAGAATAAAAAGGAACATTTTACATCTTCCTAAATCTGAGGGTGGTTATAACCTTCCAGACTTGGAATTGTATCAACTCGCTACCCAAGGTTTTCACTTGTGACATATACTGTTGTTAACTGTACTAAAGAGGAACAATGGCTATATACAGTGTATTCGGAAAGTATTCAGACCCCTTGACTATTTTCAGGTCTTAACAGAGATGTTCGATCGGGTTCAAGTATGGGCCCTGGCTGGGCCACTCAAGGACATTCAGAGACTTGTCCCGAAGCCCTGTGTTGTTTTGGCTGTGTGCTTAGGGTCGTTTTCCTGTTGGAAGATTAACCTTCACCCCACTCTGAGGTCCTGAGCGCTCTGGAGCAGGTTTGCAACAAGGATCTCTCTGTACTTTTCTCTGTTCATCTTTCCCTCGATCCTGACTAGTCTCCAATCCCTGCACTTAAAAACATCCCCACAGCATGATGTTGCCACCACGCTTCACCGTAGGGATGGTGTCAGGTTTCCTCCAGACGTGGCGCTTGGCATTCAGGCCAAAGAGTTCATCAGACCAGAGAATCTTGTTTCTCATGATCTGAGAGTCCTTTAGCTGCCTTTTGGCAAACTCCAAGCGTGCTGTAATGGGCCTTTTACTAAGGAGTGGCTTCCGTCTGGCCACTCTACCATAAAGGCCTGATTGGTGGAGTGGATGCAGAGATGATTGTCCTTCTGGAAGGTTATCCCATCTCCACAGACCGGTGATGATCAAGACCTGAGTTGTATTTAATCATGACTGAAGCTTAAAAGGGACATTTGAATTAGATTTGTATTAGAGGATTTAGATATAAGAGAACTACACGTTATCACATTGTATAGCTTGTCATTGTATAGCTTGTCATTGTATAGCTTACCATCTTCACCTATGAATCTTTTCTTCACTGCTTTTTCACACCCAAAGATTATTTAGATGACAAAATGGAGCTCTGTCAGTGACCATCAGGTTCTTGGAAGAGTCTTTGTGGTTCCAAACGTATTTCATTTAAGAATGATGGAGGCCACTGTGCTCATGGTGACCTATAATGTTGCAGAATCTTTTTGGGGTACCCTTCCCCAGATCTCTGCCTCTACACAATCCTGTGTCGGAGCTCTACGGACAATTCCTTCAACCTCATTGCTTGGTTTTTGCTCTGACATGCACTGTCAACTGAAGGACCTTATATAGACAGGTGTGTGCCTTTCCAAATCATGTCCAATCAATTGGTAGAAACATTTGAAGAATGATCAATGGAAACATGATGCACTTGATCTCAATCTTGAGTCTCATAGCAAAGGGTCTGAATACGTATCCTCTACAGGACCCCCCCCCCCCCATGGGACGGTTGAGCTAACATAGGCTAATGTGATTAGCATGAGGTTGTAAGTACCAAGAAAATATCCCAGCGCACAGACATATCTGATATTGGCAGAAAGCTTAAATTCTTGTTAATCTATATGCACTGTCCAATTTACAGTGGCTATTACAGTGAAATAATATCATGCTATTGTTTGAGGAGAGTGCACAGTTGTGAACTTGAAAATGTATTAATAAACCAATTAGGCACATTTGGGAGGTCTTGATACAACATTTTGATCAGAAATGCAATTGTTCATTGAATCAGTCTAAAACTTTGCACATCTAGTGGCCGAAATCTAAATTGTGCCTAGATTCCTAAGTCACATATTGGCCTTTCTCTTGCATTTCAAAGACGATGGAACAAAATAAAAATGAACAGTTTTTTTCTCTGTATTATCTTTTACCAGATCTAATGTATTATATTCTCCTACATTCATTTCACATTTCACAAACTTCAAATGGTATCAAGAATATGCATATCCTTGCTTCAGGTCCTGAGCAACAGGCAGTTAGATTTGAGTATGTCATTTTCGGCGAAAATTGAAAAAAAAATATATATATATATTTTTTTTTTATACATTTTTGCATGCACATCCCCAAAATATTTTTACGTGTCTATTTTCAAAGTATAAAGCTAAGAACATGAACAACGTCATAGTTAAGAACACTATAACAATATGGAAGAAAATTAAACGTATTCTACAAGAACCAATATCACTCTCTAAAAATACAACCCTGTGGAACAATCCTTTGATATATTTTCAGAATTCGCCAATAAATTGGTCCACATGGAAAACTAAAGGCATAGAAACCATACATTTATTTCCATTACATAATTTTAAAAAACATTTTGGACTGAACAATGTACATACAGTATTTTGAAATACATGCTTAAAAGTTACATATCTTAAAATGTCCATTTTAAATCTTTTGGACATCTGTATAACATCTGTAAACATGAATAAAGTTGTTAAATTACAGGGCTTAGTTGGTTTAGCCACAGAAAATGACAAGAAACTTCATGCAAGCCATGATTGGCTGAGATAATGAGTGGGCTGGACATGCCGGGAGATGAGTTTCAGATTGGTCTGCCGTGTAACATCTTTTGTCTATAAAGTGAGCTGCTCGTTATGTTTTGATAATCCTTTCCGCTGCAGTTTTTTCCAAAAGACAGAATGTTATTCATCTGGAACAGCAAATGTGTTGCTACTGCTCTCAATACCATTGCTGCAGTCTAGTTACTGTTTCAGATATTTTATGCTTCTAATTTTGTCAGAAAGTTGTTTTCATTGCAAGTTAAAGCTTACTCTTAGCTAACTAGCTGACGTTAGGTGGCTGGCTCGCTAGCTAACATTAGCATTAAGTGTAATATATAGTTATATCATCTCAGAAAGCCATTTGCATTGCTAGTAACCTATGGATTGGGATAATGGTTAAGCTAGCTAAACTGACCTGTTTTGAGAGCTCCTTGGTCTTAATGGTGCTTGCTTGGTGGTGCTCCTTGCTTAGTGGTGTTGCAGACTCTGGGGCCTTATAGTACAGGTGTATACAGTTGAGGTCGAAAGTTTACATACACCTTAGCCAAAGACATTTCAACTCAGTTTTTCACAATTCCTGACATTTAATCCAAGTAAAAATTCCCTGTTTTAGGTCAGTTAGGATCACCGCTTTATTTTAAGAATGTGAAATGTCCGAATAATAGTAGAGAGAATTATTTATTTCAGCTTTTATTTCTTTCATTGTTTAACTTGGGTCAAACATTTTGGGTATCCTTCCACAAGCTTCCCACAATAAGTTGGGTGAATTTTGGCCCATTCCTCCTGACAGAGCTGGTGTAACTGAGTCAGGTTTGTAGGCCTCCTTGCTCACACACGCTTTTTCAGTTCTGCCCACACATTTTCTATGGGATTGAGGTCAGGGCTTTGTGATGGCCACTCCAATACCTTGACTTTGTTGTCCTTAAGCCATTTTGCCACGACTTTGGAATTATGCTTTGGGTCATTGTTGGAAGAACCATTTGCGACGGAGCTTTAACTTCCTGACTGATGTCTTGAGATGTTGCGTCAATATATCCACATAATTTTCCTTCTC
The DNA here is from genome assembly GCF_045679555.1 of Salvelinus alpinus. NCBI lineage: Eukaryota > Metazoa > Chordata > Actinopteri > Salmoniformes > Salmonidae > Salvelinus > Salvelinus alpinus. The sequence goes on from NC_092094.1 coordinate 67,037,350, forward strand.
ATGAAGCCATCTATTTTGTGAAGTGCACCAGTCCCTCCTGCAGCAAAGCACCCCCACAACATGCCGCTGCCACCCCCGTGCTTCACTGTTGGGATGGTGCTCTTCGGCTTGGAAGCTTCCCCCTTTTTCCTCCAAACATAACGATGGTCATTATGGAAAAACCGTTATATTTTTGTTTCATCAGACCAGAGGACATTTCTCCAAAAAGTAAAATGTTTGTCCCCATGTGCAGTTGCAAACCATAGTCTGGCTTTTTTATGGCGGTTTTGGAGCAGTGGCTTCTTCCTTGCTGAGCGGCCTTTCAGGTTATATTGATATAGGACTTGTTTTATTGGGGATAGAGATACTTTTGTACCCGTTTCCTCCAGCATCTTCACAAGGTCCTTTGCTCTCGTTCTCAGATTGATTTGCACTTTTCACACCAACGTACGTTCATCCCTAGCAGACAGAATGCGTCTCCTTCCTGAGCGGTATGACGAGTGCGTGGTCCCATGGTGTTTATACTTGCGTACTATTGTTTGTACAGATGAACGTGGTACCTTCAGGCATTTGGAAATTGCTCCCAAGGATGAACCAGACTTGTGAAGGTCTACAATTTTTTTTCTGACGTCTTGGCTGATTTCTTTTGATTTTCCCATGATGTCAAGCAAAGAGGCACTGAGTGAAGGTAGGCCTTGAAATACATTGTAACGGCAGCCTTCCTCCTCTTCGTCTGAAGAGATCGGACCAACACGCAGCGTAGCCAGTGCTCAACATGTTTAATACGAAACTGTGAACACTTACAAATAACAAAATAATAAATGTGGCAAACCGATACATTCCTAGCTGGTGCAGTGAAAACACAAAGACAGGAAACAACCACCCACAAAATCCCAACACAAAACACGCCACCTATATATGATTCCCAATCAGAGACAACACAAAACATCTGCCTCTGATTGAGAACCATATTAGGCCAAACATAGAAACAGACAAACTAGACACACAACATAGAATGCCCACCCAGCTCACGTCCTGACCAACACTAAAACAAGCAAAACACACAAGAACTCTGGTCAAAATGTGACATACATCCACAGGTACACCTCCAATTTACTCAAATGATGTCAATTAGCCTATCAGAAGCTTCTAAAACCATGACATAATTTTCTGGAATTTTCCAAGCTGTTTAAAGTTACAGTCAACTTAGTGTATGTCAACTTCTGACCCACTGGAATTGTGATACAGTTAATTAATTATAAGTGAAATAATCTGTCTGTAAACAATTGTTATAAAAATTACTTGTGTCATGCACGAAGTAGATGTCCTAACCGACTTGCAAAAAACTATAGTTTGTTAACAAGAAATTTGTGGAGTGGTTGAAAAATGAGTTTTAATGACTCCAACCTAAGTGTATGTAAACTTCCGTCTTCAACTGTATATACTGAGATCATGTGACACTTAGATTGCACACAGGTGGACTTTATTTAACTAATTATGTGACTTCTGAAGGTAACTGGTTGCACCAGATCTTATTTAGGGGTTTCATAGCAAAGGGGGTGAATACATATGCATGCACCACTTTTCCATTTCCATTTTATTTTTTTAATTTTTTTAAACAAGTTATTTTTTTCATTTCACTTCACCAATTTGGACTATTTTGTGTATGTCCATTACATGAAATCCAAATAAAAATCTATTTCAATTACAGGTTGTAATGCAACAATATAGGAATAACCTTAAAGGGGATGAATGCTTTTGCAAGACACCTTATTATAGGTAAGACATATAACAGCTTGCAGAGAGCTTATCCACCTGACAAGCTCTTCTGAAACAAATAAATAAACTATGTGAACTAAGACTTAAGTGAACGTTTGAGCATAACTAACGAAATTACCGTTAACTAAAATGTATGCTTAATTTTACAGAATTTATAGAATTTATTATTCAAGAGACAAAAATCACAAATTCTACAGCACAATGGCCGAGTCATGTCTTAAGTGTAAAACTACAAATTACTCAATAATCCATTCTTTCTGGGAATTCTATAAAGTCCAAAAGTTATGTGCAGAGTTAGAAAGTTGTCTGTCAGAAGTATTACAATGTAAACATACTTTTAATTTGTCTGTCTGCGTATTTCAAGACATGGCACATGGGGTTGTAGTGAGGTACCCAATGGGCTGGACGATTCTCTTCGCATCACTCATCTTGAAAAAAATGTATACTAAAAACATGGAAATCAATCATTCCGCCATCATTAACACAATGAAAAAATCGATTGATTTATTATTGAAATAGCATGGTCGACAGAGAAAAACAAATTGGTACCATTTAAGGCCATGTGGCAATAATAATGCAGGCACTAGGTGTGAGCATGCGGGTCTGGGCAAGTGAGATGTAGTCGTTGTTTGTGAGCGTCTGTATCTGTAAGATTTTTTTTTTTATATACAGAATGGACTAACTCAGCACAATGACGCTGAAGCATTGAATTGCCATTGTGAAACAGAGACAGGTAATGATCACAGTCTATTTCAAACTTGAATTGTTATTTGAGATCAACACTTGGAATAGGCCCATTTAAAGTCTGTTTAGGTAATATACAACTCCCATTAACATCACTTGGCTTGCTGGGTCGACAAAATCCACAAAATAATAATACTCCAACGCTCCCAACAAATACTCTTACTGGTAAGTGGCATTGTTTAGTTCGAAAGAGATCCTTATCAAGTCCTTTAATTGAAATGTTATGATTCACGAAATAGTAAAGGAATGTGTTGGAGCATTTGAGTGTGCAGGGCCTAGTTTATTATATTGAGACAGGCACCCATTTGAAATAGATTTAATTGATTGAAAACCAAAATATTGGCATAAAATGTTGACAGGTAAACACAGTGTGGACCCAAAATGTGGCTTTCCGTTATTGGTTGATTTGGGACTTTGGATTCCAGAATGGATGAAGTCAACCAATGCACACCAGATCCACAAAGATGCCTCTGTTTCTCACACTCCGAACTTTGCTCAAACCCCCTCAGGAGTAAAACCTCACTCATTTGCTGTCTCCCGACAAGTGGAAAAGTTCCTTGCAGCAATACCAACATTTATGTTGGAGTGTTGTATTCTCCCCTTCAAACTTCTTGTTAATTAATTATGCCACTCGTTTCAATCTCATACAGGATCCAGTGAGCGGGAATATGCCTCCATACCTCCTATATGTGGCTACCGAGTTTAGCTCAGCCCAGCTCATTTGAAAGTCAAATGTTCCCCCTTCGCCTTTTCCACTTCAAGCGCAGCGTTGATGACGAAACACTTAATCAGGCCTCCGCCACCGAGCATCAATCAGAGATAACAAGGCAGGAATACGGGTCATCCTCTATGCCGAGCTTCAAGTGTCCCCCCATTCCCACTAATGAGGGGGACCCTACTGTGACTCCTGTTGTCGAGGCGATAGGTCCCTTGTTTCCCGCCATTTGTTGGAAGCCACCTCACGGAGATGTAGAATGCAAGGGCATGTGGCAGGTTCTTCTGACGAATCACAGAGAATCCCGAGTTAGGGATGCGTTTGTTAATGACATGGTTTTGGGAATAGGTGAGAATACATTGGGTTTTCCTGAGAGAATAGTGCTCGCCTGCATCCCAACAGGCACCATATTCCCTACATAGTGCACTATATAGGAAATATGGTGCCATTTTGGACGTACACATCGTCCTATTCTTGGTGCCACAATAAGGGTAACATGTACAGTAATCACTTGGGACAGATAATGTATGCGTACCTAAAGTGTCAGACAACACTGCCTGTGATAGGACAAAGCCTATATACACTGCTCAAAAAAATAAAGGGAACACTTAAACAAGACAATGTAACTCCAAGTCAATCACACTTCTGTGAAATCAAACTGTCCACATAGGAAGCAACACTGATTGACAATAAATTTCACATGCTGTTGTGCAACTGGAATAGACAACAATTAGCAAGACACCCCCAATAAAGGAGTGGTTCTGCAGGTGGTGACCACAGACCACTTCTCAGTTCCTATGCTTCCTGGCTGATGTTTTGGTCACTTTTGAATGCTGGCGGTGCTTTCACTCTAGTGGTAGCATGAGACAGAGTCTACAACCCACACAAGTGGCTCAGGTAGTGCAGCTCATCCAGGATGGCACATCAATGCGAGCTGTGGCAAGAAGGTTTGCTGTGTCTGTCAGCGTAGTGTCCAGAGCATGGAGGCGCTACCAGGAGACAGGCCAGTACATCAGGAGACGTGGAGGAGGCCATAGGAGGGCAACAACCCAGCAGCAGGACCGCTACCTCCGCCTTTGTGCAAGGAGGAGCAGGAGGAGCACTGCCAGAGCCCTGCAAAATGACCTCGAGCAGGCCACAAATGTGCATGTGTCTGCTCAAACGGTCAGAAACAGACTCCATGAGGGTGGTATGAGGGCCCGACATCCACAGGTGGGGGTTGTGCTTACAGCCCAACACCGTGCAGGACGTTTGGCATTTGCCAGAGAACACCAAGATTGGCAAATTCGCCACTGGCGCCCTGTGCTCTTCACGGATGAAAGCAGGTTCACACTGAGCACATGTGACAGACGTGACAGTCTGGAGACGCCATGGAGAACGTTCTGCTGCCTGCAACATCCTCCAGCATGACCGTTTTGGCGGTGGGTCAGTCATGGTGTGGGGTGGCATTTCTTTGGGGGGCCGCACAGCCCTCCATGGGCTCGCCAGAGGTAGCCTGACTGCCATTAGGTACCGAGATGAGATCCTCAGACCCCTTGTGAGACCATATGCTGGTGTGGTTGGCCCTGGGTTCCTCCTTATGCAAGACATGCTAGACCTCATGTGGCTGGAGTGTGTCAGCAGTTCCTGCAAGAGGAAGGCATTGATGCTATGGACTGGCCTGCTCGTTCCCCAGACCTGAATCCAATTGAGCACATCTGGGACATCATGTCTCGCTCCATCCACCAACGCCACGTTGCACCACAGACTGTCCAGGAGTTGGCGGATGCTTTAGTCCAGGTCTGGGAGGAGATCCCTCAGGAGACCATCCGCCACCTCATCAGGAGCATGCCCAGGCGTTGTAGGGAGGTCATACAGGCACGTGGAGGCCACACACACTACTGAGCCTCATTTTGACTTGTTTTAAGGACATTACATCAAAGTTGGATCAGCCTGTAGTGTGGTTTCCACTTTAATTTTGAGTGTGACTCCAAATCCAGACCTCCATGGGTTGATAAATTTGATTTCCATTGATAATTTTTGTGTGATTTTGTTGTCAGCACATTCAATTATGTAAAGAAAAAAGTATTTAATAAGAATAGTTCATTCATTCAGATCTAGGATGTGTTATTTTAGTGTCCCCTTTATTTTTTTGAGCAGTCTATTTAGCTAATGTGCCTAAATCCACATTGTATGGTCATTTGCATTGCTATAGAATATTGTATCATATCCAATGAGGATGTACACGAGCTAATTAGATTTGGTGTGTGAACTGAATAATTGTCACGACTTCCTCCGAGGTCGGTCCCTCTCCTTGTTCGGGCGACGTTCGGCGGTCGACGTCACCGGTCTTCTAGCCATCGCCGATCCACCTTTCATTTTCCATTTGTTTTCTCTTGTCTTCCCACACACCTGGTTTCAATTCCATCATTACATGTTGTGTATTTAACCCTCTGTTCCCCCCCATGTCCTTGTGCAGAATTGTTTATTGTAATGCTTGTGCCCGTTATGCTGGTGTGTGATGGGTTTTACCCATTGATTATTGTACTGTTAACGGTGGTTTTATTTATTAAAGTGCGCCGTTGTCAATCAGTTTTTGCTCTCCTGCGCCTGACTTCTCCACGCACCCCTTACAATAATGTATTTTTTCCTCTAAAGAAATATTCTTAAACCCGCAATCAGTATCCAGGGGTTGCTTGTAAGCATACATTGTAGAACAAACTCAACCGTAACTGGAATTGTTAAACATTGAAGGTAAACTGTAAACAAACCACACATTTGACCTAGAACACACTGAACAGTTTGTATTAGACAACATTAGATTCTCTCCAAAGATTTCTCAACAGGATTTCTTGTTACTACATGATTCCTTGTGTTATTTCAAAGTTTTGATGTCTTCAATATTATTCTACAATGTAGAAAATAGTAAAAATAAAGAAAAACCCTTGAATGAGTAGGTGTTCTAAAACTTTTGACCGGTAGTGTACGTGGTAGTCTTAGGCCCTGTTGTTCCACCTTACCTTCTGATCGGCTTCTTGGATTTTTCACCATATTGCTTACACCCAGTGCTTCAAACCTTTAAAGATAAGTGTCTAGGGTTGTTTCTGGACGGGCCCTACTTTCTGTTTGTGGTAATTTCGAAAGTTTTTTCTCACCCACTCGGACACAGTTTAGAACTAGTTCACGTTGTTTGACCATTTCTTGCTGCTGTAGTCCCTGGCGGTAATGGGCCTGGATTAAAATGCTTTCTCCATTCTAAATTGATATTTGAATTTCCCAAAGGGGGGTTTTACATGATGTGCGGTGTTTCCTTGGAGCTGATGGATTTTCAAGACCTATTTGAGATTCTTATTGGATGGAGACCCATAAAATTGAAGGTTTGATTGAAACACCCATGATGTTCTCCTTATCAATTATTCAAGTAAATTGCAAATTCATTTTTTAACCATGCCCTGTTTTGGAGAAGCAAATAGCCTGAGTGTTTCATTGTGTTGGCGCCAATGTAGTTAGCTACAGCTACCTAAGGAATAGGGGGAATTAGTTTACCAAATTATTCCAAATTATTGTTTTATTCACCTACCTACATATGCTTTGACTCCAATATAGAGTCAGTTCCCAATTCAATCAATCTACATTTCATGTGAGAAGTAGGCATTAGTCTGTCCAAAAAAGAAAGGAAAATGACATGCGGACCACAATGCCTACTTCACCCATGCTCTACCAAGGTTTTCCAGCAAACAGCTCTGACCTACTACAGTATCTATATTTGTCCATTGTACTTCAAAAAATTTATAGGCAGGTTGCTTATGATTCAAACCTTCTCAAACAGCCTAATTCATACTCTTAGAGGAAGTGCTCCCACAATAATGTGATTTGTACTGCATAAAAGGTATATTATTGGATTCTTCACACACCACACAGACCACCACACATTTCCTATTCCACTACCTTTTCAAGCTTTTTTTACTATATGGAAGAAAGCTTTGCTTATATACTTACAAGGCCATCAGGCTTGATTGAGTGAGTTGTTTTGTCTTGTAGTCATTTGTGTGGTGCCTGCCTTGTTGTTCTTCGCTGTTTAAATAGTCATTTATTTAAACCTTTACTGTATTCTCGTGAAAGTCTACACACCCCTTGCACAGTCTTTACATTTTGCTGCCTTAGAATGAAATCTGAAAAGGGATTCAATTAGATTTTTTTCTACAGATCTACACAACCTACTCCACATATTCAAAGTGAAGGAAAGTTAGAGAAGATCTTCAAAACAGCTGTGAATCATTAAGAATAATATTTGACCACTTTGCACAACTCTTACAGGCTGACTACACCGCTCGCGTTGCGTGTGTGAGTGTTGCAAAGTACATTTAGAAATCTATGTTATTCAATTATTGTGCTCGCCAACGAGCGTCTGCGTTGCCAAGGGCTGAAATAGAAGTCATTCCTATTTCTGACGCAGAACGCGCTGCAAGTCCTGCCTCTCCCATCTCCTCATTGGTTTATAGAAGCAGGTACCCACGTGCCATCTCCTCATTGGTTATACCCACGTTGGTGACTGAAAGACGAACTGCAAGGTACACACTCCAGTCCAGTTGGTGGCGGAATGCACCTTAAACTGGTTGCTAACCGCCATAACAAGTCTGGAAGTTCCGCCTCCCATCAATTCATTGGTTCTCACAACAAACATACTTCAGCTACTTCCTGTAAACAAAAGCCAACGTGGGTGCTTGAAATATGGATGAGGAAAGATTTAGCGTTGAAGTACAGAAGTACTCACGTTTATATCACCCGTCTTCAAAATTCTACAAGGATCCAACTTAAAAAGATGCGTTATGGAGAGAGATTGCAAAGACCATGCACATTTCAGGTAAATTATAACAACCCAACGAACTAGCTAGCGTTAGCTGAATGTAAATGCCATGTGTGCTGTATGCTTTTTTAAATACAGAAGTCCTCTGAAGCCAACAGTCATGTGAGATTTTTGTGTTGTTGAAAACTACTAGTATTTCCATTTTTCAAATGTTCATGTTTATTTTTTGTTCGTTGTTGAACTAATGATGGAATTGTACAATAGTTTTAAAGTGTAGAATGACTACACAAAACAAATGAAGATGTCAAAGTTGAACTTACTGTCTGTCCCATGTTGATAAACTACACACACCCACACTCTCACACAGTGCATCGAAGTAGGCCTAGCTACAACCAATCAATTCTGCCTTCCACAGAGGTGAAATACTTAGTAAACTTTCCCCTGACAGAAACTGCCTCCTGGCTCTGGATGGCTATGCCTCTCATGCCTTGCCTAATCCCTGCCCCACCCTGCTGTAGCCACATCTCCACATCACAAGGCTCTGTGAGGAAGTTGTGGGGGATGCACATTGCAACCACTAGGGTATCAACCTTGCTTGGCAGTAGGTTTATTTTTTGGTAGAGGATCCTCCATCTGGCCACAAGGATCCCGAATGTCTTCTCCACTGTCATTCTAGCTCGACAGAGACGATCGTTGAACATTTCTTTCTCGTAGCTAATATTATGCCCGGAATGTGGCCTCATCAGGTAGGGCTTTAGTGGGAAGGCAGCGTCCCCCACCATTGTGTGTGGTATCTTTCCCAAATCTTCACCCCCCCCCCAGGCAGAAAGGCATCTTGGCGCACCTGCATGGTTTTTGATGCCATTGCCCTTCCAAGTGGGGAGTTGGCATAGACTTCTTCGTTACTGTTTCTCCCAAAATCCCCCACTTGAATAGCTGTGAAGCAGTAATTGGCATCCACAAGGGCGAGTAACACCACAGAGAAGGTTCCTTTATAATTAAAAAAACAGCTCCCTGAGTTTGGTGGTTTGGTGATCATAATATGTTTTCCATCAACCGATCCCAAACAATAGGGAAAATCAAATTTTTCCTGAAACTCTTGAGAAGTTTGTCCCCAGGTTTCCACAGTGGGTCGTGGCAGATGGGTCGCCAGCATCTTCCTCTCTATGGCCTCACAGGTCTCCATAATGCACTGCGACACTGTCTCGAATCCAAAGCGATAGGTGAAGGCCAGGCTGCAAATAGAGTCTCCAGATGCCAAATACCTGTAATGACAAAATAAATGTTTTGTTATTGGTTAACAATCAATTCTATTTTACTCTTCACAGAAGTTGAATTGTGCAAAACCAGATGGAAGTCCACCCGTGACACTTTTGTAAGGCACCTACGGAAGGCCCAGCCCAGTGGTTCTGGGGGAACCAATCAGAAAGAATGGAAATTCATGAAAATTGTATCATTCTTGATACCTTACGTCCAGCCAAGAAGGTACGTTTTAATAAACATTTGAATTGATTGCACAGCATTCTAAATCTCAACAAATTGCAATATTGCTTTTCTACCTGCTAAGTCACTACGTGATTGGTTCATGTCAGCTGGTATCCCATTTCTGAATGAGTGATTAGATAGGCCTATAGATTATGAATCAGTCTCTTATTACAGAGGAATGATGAAAACCAGCAGTATTAGACATTGTGGCCCAGATTTCAGAAATATGATTAATTGAGCCTGGGCTGAGGTTTCTAAAGTTTACTTAAAACACGTTTAACTTTACATTTATGTTGACCTTTTTTCAGCTCAAGAGGCAACCTCAGCCTTGAAAATGCTGATTCGCCTCAGCCACAACCTATGGAGCCCGATGACGCTGAAGGCGACGTGGTGTCCCTGAGCCATGACCCTGTGCTTCAGATGCCTAAACAACAGTCAAGACCAACCACTACAGGCACAGCTCAAGACTGGCAGCCAAGGAAAAAAAAACAGAAAGTCAACTATCAAGATGTGGATGAAGAGCTGCTTGCATTTGTCAGGAAGCCAATCCCTTCTGCTGCTACCTCAGAGGATGAGGCATTTGTGCTCAGCCTTGTGCCAGAGCTGAAGAAAATAGGAAGAAACAAGGGACGTCTGAAAGTGCAACTACTGTCAATGATTGTAAACTGGGATGACCAGTATGCAACACCTATGCCACCACCTCCACACCACAATGGCTCTTTGATGCTCCGCATTGAAGAGGTGGACTGCAGCCAATGATGTACGGACAGCCTAGGCATCAATACTCCTACTCACCAGGATCTAGGTCTCCAACACATAACTGGGATGACCAGCAGGCAACACCACAGCAACCACCATGGCCATCATGTACGATGAGCCGAGGGATCAATACTCACCAGAACCTAGGTCTCCAACACATAGCTGGGATGACAGTACATTCAGTACATTCTCTCAAGAGAGCTAGGACAGAGACTCCCAGTCACATCAATAATCACCTCCGAAAAGGCAGAACCCAGCCCTGCGCATACTTAGGCCCATGTTCTGTTTTAGTGTTTTAAAAAGGGAAACATTTAAGTATGCACTATTTGCACTTTGTTGGTGCAGTTAAATATGCATTGCACCTTGCATTTAACTTTTTTAAATTGTTATTTTGCTATTCAGTGGATATTGTTATTGGGAGGGATATGCCGTATTTGTTTACATGCCTTGATGTGACTGTTAATGTCACCCACAACATGTTCACCATGCCTTGATGCGACTGTTAATGTCACCTACAACAGGTGCACCATGCCATGTTGTGACTGTTTTTATTACCTTGAATAATAATAAATAAAAGACTAAACAAAGAACAGTGTGTCTTACTTACCGTGAGTATAATGAAGACACTATAACTGGTAATCTGCTTCCTAGATGTAATGGAACACAGGCCTACATCTGTGGAGCATCATGATAACACGTTTGCTGGAGTTTCTTTACATCCATGCACCTGCTTACACAATACAACCTTTTCCAATAACTAACCTTAGAGTGACAGCTAGTCTTTGCTTAGGCTCTATTGGGGTCCTATAGTTGGTCGTCCGCTTGGTGAGGTCTGGGCCAACAAAAGACAGAAGAGTCTCCATCTCTTCTGCACTCATCCGGAAGTATCGGTGATGCCGGGCAGGGTCCAAGAGCAGCTCCTGGACAAGGTGGTAGTATTTCCCATGCTCCCTTCTCAGCACATTTATGGGATGCACCCATAACCTCATCCTCCTTCCCTGTCTGCACCTCAGTAATACAAGGACAACCAACTTCTCTTTTAGCAGGTGGCGTCTGTTAATCCATGCTGTTCAGAAAAGCATGCATAAAGTATTGTTTATTTTTTAGTTGTATAATATTACAGTTTCTTATTTCATGGGCTTTTATTCAGTAAATGCATTGTTTATATCTCATACAAGAGTGTTTTGGTTGTAAGGTGAAAGAGACTGGCTAATTATAGTAATCAGCTTGCCATCATGTATATTCTTGGCATAATGGAGTTTTTGAGAGGAAAGTGCCTAAATGTGTAAAACAATTTGCATTTATTAAATGTATTAACTCCTGTCCTGGCATCTCTATTGTACAATATGCAATCATGTACTTACCCATGTTATCACTCCTCAATCGCGGTGAAATCAAAAGAATCAAAATACATTTCAACAGGGTCACTGAAAAATTCAGACAAGAACAGACGCTAATAACATCGTTCCGCCCCCAAAATAATGTAATTGGTTCAGAGTTTGTTTTGATATTTTAACCTGCGTGTCGTGATCGCGTGTGGTGTTGGGGGACAAAATCAATTTGCGCACGGCCGGTTTGGGTTCCGTGTTAGGGACAGATCACAATTTACTGGGGGGAGGGGTGGTCCAAAATAGGGGAGGGTTGTCAAAATTATTATTTTGCTCTGGGGACGGTTGTGTGTTTTTTTTATTGGGCACAGAGGAGGGTTGTGGGTTTTGTTTTCTGCTTATAGACACACGCTCTGCATCCTCTCGAATCCGCTCACTCTTAGAACCTAATGCTTCAATATAGCCTGAATATTTATCATTTAACTTTTAACATGTATTATCTTTTATATGTGGCATAAACACAACCAGTCACAATGTTTTAATCGGATTAGGCTACTTCAAAAGTCTACTTTAGGCCTGTGCACGTTCATCCAAAATCTAATTTCAGCATCCTCAAAATGGCTTGACATTAACCAGGTTTCCATCCAACCCTTTTGTGCGAGTAAAATAGCCTACATGTCCATAAGTTATGATGAACTTCACAGGGTGGAGAAAGTCCACCGAGATGAGGTTGATGCTTCTTTCAATAAATATTGAGGGTCTTATTCTGGTGAATGATGATCAATGCTTGGCTGTCATTTGACAAATTAAAATAATCTCACACTTTTATCCATAATAATCTCATCGTGTGGTGGTCTATACCTGCACTGTATCTGCAAACTGTTGGCTAGAGTGCACGTGCCAATACCAGAGTGTGCACATTCGCTATAGCCTACCAATACACAAAACATTTTGTGACAATACCGTCAGTAAAATGCGATAGAAACCCAATTAACTTCTATTTTATATTCGGGTACATAGGAATTTAACCTCACAAGTCATTTTTATGTGCACTATATTTTATCTGCAACAAGTCAATTTGATGGAAACACAACTCTGATGGGAAAATGTGCCAGGGTTTCTCTTAGCTGGTAGGCCTAATTGCCGGCTTTTGGGCCCCCTAAAAATATAAAACTGATAACAAAATAATGCTTATCTTTATACAATATATTTAAATTAAAAAATAAATAATACGAATTCGCCTCCTTCTGTACATCTATATCTGTATAGCAGACGCAGTAGCCATCTGACATAAAGAAATGCATGTTGGTGTTGTAGCATGCCACCAGTGCATCTCTATCTCTCTTTTAATCTTTCTGGGGCTAGACCTAAGCTTTTTTATTTATTTTTTATATGAATATCATACAGTCGACACCTAAGCCTATAGGCCTATGCATGCAATGCCCTGATGCATTTAGTGCTCAAATCTCCAACAATTGAACCATGAGGTGGACAATTATTGTTTTAGGAAAGTAGCCAAAAAATAAATAAAAAAGAGGCTATAAAGTTTTGAATATGCTACACATCGAAACCCAAGGAATAGTGTTTTTGGAATTTGTTATAGGCTGTTAAGGACATGTAAATGTGGCTCATTTGGCCAATATCCTTTTTTATTGATGGTGCTGGCTGTGCCAGGTTGTATCTGAATGGATGTCTGGTAAATTTCTCAAATGTCAGGTAAATTAAAATCTTCACGGTCACGTTGTCCAGCGCCACATTTTCTTGAAGGAAACTCTGAAAATGCTTATATTAATTTTATACAGATTTTTGAACATTCACATGAAAATCTATCTCCAATTGGATGGAAACCTAGCTATAGAAACCCTGAAGACTATGGCAAGTGCCATAGTCCAGTGTAACTTTTAATATGCCTGCACATAGCGGCTTGGTTGGGTTGTGTTTCGGAGGACGCATGGCTTTCGACCTTCGTCTCTCCCGAGCCCGTACGGGAGTTGTAGCGATGAGACAAGATAGTAATTACTAGCAATTGGATACCACGAAAATTGGGGAGAAAAGGGGGTAATTATATATTTTTTTTTAAATACAAAAATATGCCTGCACATCATGGTTCACCAGCAGCTCCAAGCATCTAAAGAATAGCCTAAAGCTACATATCAGCAAAACAAGCTTGAAAGAATAGTACTTAAACTCCCCCCTCATTCTCATCTGGAGGTTGAGCATTGTTTGTCTGTATCTCTGTAATGTGTCTGTATCTATGTAGCCTAATTGATTGTCTTTATGTAAAAAAATAGGAACCACAATGGAAATAAGTCCCTGACTTTATTGTGCAATCCTGGTCACTTAAAAAAAATCTTTGTTTATTTTAGCTTTTTTTTTTTACTGATAAAAATCTATCCAAACTGTGCAGCTACATCTGTTACAAAACACCAAACAGCTTAATGACATTGGGAGATTACCTAGCCAAGCCTTCGATACTGGGTAAGCCTACAAGGTAGGGAGTAGGGCTGTCCCCGTCCCAAAGAAATCTTGGTCGACAGAGAGTCGTCTCTTTCGACCAATCAAAATTTCAAAGGTGCATTTTTCCATATATAAAAAACACTCTGTGTTTTAATAAAATTAACTATATGCACTGAGTTTGTCTGTGTCACGCCCTGACCTTAGAGATCCTTTTTATGTCTCTATTTTGGTTTGGTCAGGGTGTGAGTTGGGGTGGGTATTCTATGTTCTATTATTTGTATTTCTATGTTTTGGCCTGGTAGGGTTCTCAATCAGGGACAGCTGTCTATCGTTGTCTCTGATTGAGAACCATACTTAGGTAGCCCTTTTTCCCACCTGTCTTTGTGGGAAGTTGACTTTGTTTGTGGCACTTAGCCTTAAGCTTCACGGTTTGTTTTGTATTGTTTATTGTTTTGTCGGCGTCATTTCAAATAAAAAAGAAAATGTACGCTCACCACGCTGCACCTTGGTCCACTTCATTTAACGGCTGTGACAGTCTGATCATTTAAGCACACTGTTTGATGAAGACACAAATGTCTCGAGGGAGCCCAATGGAAATTGATTTGGGCTGGGCTCGGTCTTATTTCTGTAGATATACACTGAGTATACAGACCATTAAGAACACCTGCTCTTTCCATGACAGACTGACCAGGTGAATCCAGCTGAAAGCTATGAATACCTTATTGATGTCACTTGTTAAATCCACTTCAATCAGTGTAGATGAAGGAGAGGAGACAGGTTAACTTTTACTGCCTCAGAAACCCGGATCCGGGAGCACCCCCCACCCCCCACACACTGATTAGCATAGATAGCATAGCTTCAGAAGTAGATAGTAGCATCTAAATATCATTAAATCACAAGTCCAAGACACCAGATGAAAGATACAGATCTTGTGAATAAAGCCACCATTTCAGATTTTTAAAATGTTTTACAGGGAAGACAAAATATGTAAATCTATTAGCTAAACACGTTAGCAAAATACACCACTATTCTAACTCCATCAGTTTCTTACTCCTTCAGGTGCTATCACCAATTCGGCTCAACTAAGATATTGATAGCCAATAACCTATAAAAAAAACCATCAGATGACAGTCTGATAACATATTCATGGTATAGGATAGTTTTTGTTAGAAAAAAGTGCATATTTCAGGTAGAAATCACAGTTTACAATTGCACCGACCATCACAAATCCACTAGAATTACTAGATAGAGCAACGTGTATGACCAATTTACTCATCATAAAACATTTCATAAGAATAGACAAAGCATAGCAATGGAAAGACCCAGATCTTGTGATTCCAGACAATATTTCAGATTTTCTAAGCGTTTTACAGCGAAAACACAATAAATCGATAAGTTAGCATACCACATGTGAAAACGTTACCAGAGCATCGATTCCAGCCAAAGAGCGCTATAACGTAACCACCGCCAAAAGATATTAATTTTTTCACTAACCTTCTCAGAATTCTTCCGATGACACTCCTGTAACATCATTTTACAACATACATATACAGTTTGTTCGAAAAGGTGCATATTTAGCCATACAAAACCGTGGTTACACAATGAAAATACTAGGAAATCAAGCCTCAATATGTCTGACGTCATCTATCAGAGTGATCTAGTTTAATTAAAAGCTAATCATATACTTGACTAAAAAATACAGGGTTGACAGGAATCGAAAGACAAATTAGTTCTTAATGCAACCGCTGATTTACATTTTTAAAATTATCCTTACTTTTCAATACAGGGTTGGCCAAGTGAAGCTATACAAAACAAAATGGCGATATATGCGTTTAAAATATTTCGACAGAAACACGGTTTATCATATTAAATATTGCTTACTTTGAGCTGATCTTCCATCATATTCTTGGGCAATGTATCCTTTCTATGTTATAAACGTCTTTTGGTCGATAGATGTCCTCTGTCCTTCGAAATGTCCATCACCAACGACCGACACCCTAAAGCGTGTCCAAACTTTCAGAGTGCACGACAAAGAAATTCCTCAAAATCGCACTAAACGGATATAAATTGATATAAAACGGTTAAAATTCACTACATTATGATGTTTTTAACAACTATAACGACTGAAAACATGACCGGAGAAATACTGCTGGTTAGAAAACGATTTGGAACGAGGCAGGTCCGATGGCCTTCACGCTTGAGGCGCACGTTGAGAAAGAGGGGTCTCTGTACATTTTTGTCATTTATAATGGCTGTGAACGTCCCATCGACTTCATTGAAAACGTGATGACGTACAGACACCCAGAGGAAGACGTAGGTAGTGTCGGTTTCTTCATAGCATTCACTGTGGCCTTATAAACAGACCCCAGATCAGAGGTAAAAATTTCTGAAATCTGAACCCTGTCATGAAAAGTGCTGTAGAAATTGTTCTGTACCACTCAGAGACAAAATTTCAACTCCTATAGAAACTATAGACTGTTTTCTATCCAATAATAACAATAATATGCATATTGTACGATCAAGAATTGAGTACGAGGCAGTTTAATTTGGAAATGTAAAAAAAAAAATAATGCTAACAGCTCCCCCTATTGACAAAAGGTTAAATAATCACTTTTAAGCCTTGAGACAGTTGAGACATGGATTGTGTATGTGTGCCATTCAGAGTGTGAACTTGCAAGACAAAAGATTTTAGTGCCTTTGACACAAACCATGATATTGACGTGAATGAAGTCAGTATGCTTTGTTAATTGGTTGTGTGGTGAATTGGCACATAAACCTGCTGGTGGAAAATATGTTGCATATATTATATACAGTACAAGTCAAAAGTTTGGACACCTACTCCTTACAGGGTTTTCTATATTTTTTAAAACTATTTTCTACATTGTAAGTTCCACTTCAATCAGTGTAGATGAAGGAGAGGAGACAGGTTAAATAATCACTTGGTGCTGTTAGCACTTTTATTTTTTTGACATTGCCAAATTAAACTGCCTAGTAGTCAATTCTTGCTCGTACAATATGCATATTATTGTTATTATTGGATAGAAAACACTCTCTAGTTTCTATAACCGTTGGAATTATGTCTCTGAGTGGAACAGAACTCTATCTACAGCACTTTTCCTGACAGGGAGTGAGGTTTCAGAAATCTTGGCCTCTGGTCCCAGGTCAGTTTTAATGTCCCTGTGAATGCTATGAGGATACAAACACTGCCTACACCTTCCTCTAGATGTCAGTAAGTGGTGACAATTTGAATGGAGTCGATTGCGCAATCAGGGCCCGTATAAAACACAAAAGACCGGAAGTAGCTTTCTTTTGGATCCTGCGCTGGACGCATGAAGGGCGTCGGACCGACCCCTTTCCAAGCCTTGGTTTAGCCAGTAATATATCGCCGGTCATGTTTTTACTTGTTATAGGTGTTAAAAACATCATAAGGTAGTTAATTTAAACCGTTTTATAGCAATTTATATCCGTTTAGTGCGATTTTGAGGCCTTCCATGAGCTGGGCACGTTTCCTGTACATACCGAACGTTATTGGCCATTTCGACGGGACAAGAGGACATCTTTCGACCAAAAGACGATTAGACCGGAGAAAGGATACATTGCCCAAGATTCTGATGGAAGAACAGCTCACAGTAAGAACTATTTATGATGATAAATCGCTGTTCTGTTGAAAAATTTTAAACGCATATATCGCCATTTTGTTATGTGTAGCTTCGCTTTGGCGGACCCGGTATTGCACAGTAAGGATAATTTTAGAAATGTAAGTCAGCGATTGCATTAAGAACTAATTTGTCTTTCGATTCCTGTCAACCCTGTATTTTTTTGTCAAGTTTATGATTAGCTATCGATTAGACTAGATCACTCTCAAAGATAGCGCCCGACATTTTCAGGCCAGTTTTGCTACTATTCTCATTGTATAACCACGTTTTTTTGTGGCTAAATATGCACATTTTCGAACAAACTCTATATGTATGTTGTAATATGATGTTACAGGAGTGTCATCGGAAGAATTCTGAGAAGGTTAGTGAAAAAATTAATATATTTTGGTGATCATAACGTTATCGCTCCCGTTGCCTTGAATTCATGCTGGGGTAACGTTTGCACATGTGGTATGCTAATATAACGATTTATTGTGTTTTCGCTGTAAAACGCTTAGAAAATCTGAAATATTGTCTGAATTCACAAGATCTGTGTCTTTCCATTGCTATGCTTTGTCTATTTTTATGAAATGTTTTATGATGAGTAAATTGGTAATACACGTTGCTCTCTGTATTTATTCTAGTCGAGTTGTGATGGTGGGTGCAATTGTAAACTATGATTTCTACCTGAAATATGCACATTTTTCTAACAAAAACTATCCTATCAGACTGTCATCTGATGAGGTTTTTTTCTTGGTTAGTGGCTATCAATATCTTTATTTGGCCGAATTGGTGATAGCTACTGGTGGAGAGAAAAAATGGTGGACAAAGAAAAATGGTGTCTTTTGCTAACGTGGTTAGCTAATAGATTTACATATTGTGTCTTCCCTGTAAAACATTTTAAAAATCAGAAATGATTGCTGGATTCACAAGAAGTGGATCTTTCATCTGGTATCTTGGACTTGTGATTGAATGATATTTAGATGCTACTATTTACTTGTGACGCTATGCTAGCTATGCTATTCAGCTTTTGGTGGGGGGGTGGGGGGTGCTCCCGGATCCGGGTTTCTGACGCGGTAGAAGTTAAGCCTTGAGACATGGATTGTGTATGTGTGCCATTCAGAGTGTGAATTTGCAATACAAAATATTTTAGTGCCTTTGAATGGGGAATGGTAGCAGGTGCCAGGCGCACCTGTTTGTGTCAAGAACTGCAATGCTGCTGGGTTTTTCACGCTCAACAGTTTCCCGCATATATCAAGAATGGTCCATCCCCCAAATGACATCCAGCCAACTTGAAACAACTGTTGGAAGCATTGGACTCAACATTGGCCAGTATCCCTGTGGAACACCTTCGACACCTTGTAGAGTCCATGCCCCGACGAATTGAGGCTGTTGTTCAATATTTGGAAGGTGTTCCTGATTGATATACTCAGTGTATATGGATTGTTTATAAAGCCAGGCACATCTAACAGTTAGGCTATTGATTATAGACCTAATTAAGTTGGAGTTTTCTCTCTCCTCACTTTTCTTAGACAATTAAGGCAAGGGCTGTTTTCTTTTCTCACTCTGCTTCTGCCTCTGCAACATCTCAACACCAATATGCTGGTTAACTTTGCTATTATGCACATAGCAACATGGTCTAGGAAATAGCACCAATTCAACTGCGCATTGAAGATTAGGATATGTTTCAGAATCGCAGACAGCGACCGCTATCCAACGCGGGTGAAAGCACATTGGCCATAAAATAATATTATTTTTATTTGTGTTGCACCTAAGATTGCAAAATTCCAGGAATTTTCAATACATTCACAGGTTTTTCAAAAATCCTTGTTGGAGGATTCCAGATTTCCTGTTTATTCCATCCTGATTCCGGTACACCTCAGGAAGACCAGGGAATGTATTGAAAGTTCCAGTAATTTTGCAACCCTAGTTGCACCATTGTTCTTACATAATATTCTGTAACCATATACAATTTCAGAAGCACGTCTTAGGGTGATGGACTGTGCCATCCCCACAGCCTCCACAATGGATTAGTCCACTGAGACAGGCATGAATCAGATTGGTGACTTGTGCACCATTTAAAAAAAATCTATTTTCAACTGCTCAGCTAAAGAAATCTCAGCCGACCAAAAATGGCGCCAGCTCTAGTAGGGAGGGATGTATTTTCTGGTTGTCGAGATTTACATAGTCTATTATTGTGGAGTTGAACATGCAAACCATGATATTGACGTGAGTGAAGTCAGTATGCTTTGTTAATTGGTTGTGTGGTGCATTGGCACAGAAACCTGTTGGTGGAAAATTTGTTGCATATATTATGTACAGTAACAGTCAAAAGTTTGGACACACCTACTCATTACAGGGTTTTTCTTTATTTTTACTATTTTCTACATTGTAGAATAATAGTGAAGACATCAATACTATGAAAGAACACACACGGAATCATGTAGTAACCAAAAAAGTGTCAAACAAATCAAAATCAATTTTATATTTGAGATACTTCAAAGTAGCCACCCTTTGCCTTGATGACACTCTTGACATTCTCTTGACATTCTCCAGCTTCACCTGGAATGCTTTTCCAAACCATCAAGTGCTATGATGAAACTGGCTCTCATGAGGACTGCCACAGGAAAGGAAGACCCAGAGTTACCTCTGCTGCAGAGGATACGTTCATTAGAGTTAACTGCACCTCAGATTGCAGCCCAAATAAATGTTTCACAGACTCTGCATGTGTGGTTCCCATCGTGAAGCATGGAGGAGGAGGTGTGAAATCTGTTCTTTGGTCTGATGAGTCCAAATGTGAGATTTCTGGTTCCAACCGCCATGGCTTTGTGAGACGCAGAGTAGGTAAATGGATGATCTCCACATGTGTGGTTCCCACTGTGAAGCATGGAGGAGGAGGTGTGATTGTGTGGGGATGCTTTTCTGGTGACACTGTCTGTGATTTATTTAGAATTCAAGGCACACTTAACCAGCATGGCTACCACAGCATTCTGCAGCTATACACAATCCCATCTGGTTTGTGCTTAGTGGGACTATCATTTGTTTTTCAACAGGACAATGACCCAAAACACATCTGCAGGCTGTGTAAGGGCTATTTGACCAAGAAGGAGAGTGATGGTACTCTATCAGATGACCTGGCCTCCACAATAACCCGTCCTCAACCCAATTGAGATGGCTTGGGATGAGTTGGACCGCAGATGAAGGAAAAGCAGCCAACAAGTGCTCATCATTTGTGGGAATTCCTTCAAGACTTTTGGAAAAGCATTCCTCATGAAGCTGGTTTAGAGAATGCCAAGAGCGTGCAAAGGTGTCATCAAGGCAAAGGGTGGCTACTTTGAAGAATCTCAAATATAAAATATATTTTTATTTGTTTAACCCTTTTTTGGTTACTACATGATTCCATGTGTGTTCTCTCATAGTGTTGATGTCTTCACTATTATTCTACTATGTAGAAAATCTGATTCCCCCTAGCTGATCATTTTGACTCTTTTGTGACAATGTGAACTCCTTTGTGACAATGTAACCCTTTCCCCAAGACTCGTACAACTGCTGCAGTTGACGTTTTCCCCCATACATGTCAATCTACAGTAACCTGTATAAAGGTTTATAAATAAAATCCTATGACTCACACTCCAATGCTATTGAGGTGCACAGCACAGTATTTCATAACTGTACAGTATGTGCCATTCAAACAGATGAGAATTCAAATAAATCAACAGTGTTTTGTGCAGAACTGGATTAATTGTGGGCACAGTGAAGAGCTTTATTAAAGGGAAGGCAGGAAAAGTGTATTTGCCAGGGCTGTGGCAAAAGGGCACTTGCAAAAAGAACAGAGTGGATATGGATGAAAAAGAGAAAACAAAGGAGGGAGAAAATAGGCAGTAAGCCTCGCTATACCCCTGTTCGGCTAGAGTGTGGGCACATTAGCATTCTCAAAGCAGGCCCCTATGTCTTTCTTTCTAGCCTTTGTCAAGCTTCCTGTGCATAGTGAGCTGCACTCCTGATTTTCAATAAGTTGATGGGCGAAGCGCCGAGGAGCTGTAGACGCACCAGAGTCACGATGCACCGACAAGTGGCTCTGCACATTTAAGTCCCATTACCCAGGTGACCTGCGCCAAACGAGTAGGAATAAACAAATGTGGCTTGATGTTTTCTCCTACGTGCCCGGGCATGTTGATTTGTTTATTGCCTGTGTTCCCCTCATTGGTGTAATGTAGTGGTGGGTCGTTCACGAACAAACTAGTATTTTTGAACTGCTCTTTTTGGTGAATGTCGGAGAACAAATCGCTTCAGAGAAATAGCCGTGATGTCCTACTGTTGCTACTGATTTTTGAGCTAAAGACAGCAATTATCTTTAGATAATTTATAAAAACATTCTCTGAAGATCGTAATTCCTCACTGCAGGAGCAATTAATAGTAAGGAGAGAGCCTCATTCTGATTCACACTCATTCTTTGCAGTGTGTTCAATTATTAATTTATTTTTCTTTGCAGACAATCTAATAATTTGGTCAGTTAAAAATACATGTTAACGTGCATGTCACAATCTGACATAATGGCAGTCAACTTTTTAGGCTTTACATTAGCGATTAGCAATTTTTTCATGGTTTCAGGTACATTTTGAAGCACTACTGAACGAGGAGCCATTTGGGAGCCAAATGAATGTCTCTTTTCATCGAAAAGTGCCCCTCACTAGTGTAATATCAAACTGTGAAGAACAGAATAATTTGTATACGCCGTGTTTGCCTGTGAGTGTAGTGGCGCAGTCTCTATATTGCTCGTCTCTCTATATGCTCTGATCAAAGTGATGTTCCCCGTTCTGTGAAGTCTTTTAGGTCAATGAAGTGTTGATTAGCAGCCTGCTAATAAGATCTCACTTGATTGCGCTCCGAGGATAAACATCCTTGATGTGAAGTGCACTTTCAAGGCTTCAGTTATCCTGTTCCTTCTTGTGTTTTTGCCACAATATAACTTGTCCATACAGGTGAAGGATATTAATGTAGATATAGGATCTCAAGTCCTTGCTACAACGGCATCCATTGTCTTAACACCTTTAGCATGGAAATATTCCATCACCTGAAAACGGGGAAAGCCATCAATATCTGCAGCAGAACCACCTGTGCTTCATCGCATAAAGTGCCCTTGCGGGCTCAGCTATGTGGCAAAAGACGAAGCGACAACCTATGGGCTGCATCATTGAACATACGTCATCCATTCGTAGGAGCGATCAACAGTGTCCTGTCACCAAACACTTCACAGAATTGAATCACGACACTCAAGTTCATTGCGATGGAGAAGGTTCACATGCCCTGTAGGGGTGGGGACATTGATAATCTCCAACTAAAACGTTAACGCTTCTGGATCGCTTAACAGGACACTGTCTCCCCTGAGGGGCTTTGTGAGTTACTCGATCACAGATGCTTTAAAAACATTTTTTATATGTATTATGGCCATCTTTTGTTTTGATGTATTTTTATCAATATTGTCATGGGTGCATTGCTTAAAAAAGTGCCCTATCTATAATCACGTTGACCTATGATTCTGTCTAAATGTATTGCCTAATATGTATACCTTCGTAAATATTGTATATAGAAAAATATTGTCAGCTGTGACTCACTAATTGATTGCTAACCAATTGTCTAATTTAACCCCCTAGAGGCGATTGACACACCGGTGGATCAATCTAAGTAACATAATAAAATAATCCCCAACGAAATCCGTCAATTTAAGCTAGAGATATCTGTTTTGCATTGGAAGCATCACAATCCACCGCATCCGCCAATGTTGCACTTTCACATCTGCGGTGAAAGGTGGAAGAGCTAGAGCGGTGTTTGCCAGACCATAAGACACCCCGAAAATCAACCTTCTCACAAAACCATCTGTAGTGTCCGAACGGTTTGACCTACAAACTATTACAGAAAGGGGAGACTGATGAACATAATGGTTTTGCTTTACATCCCGCACAGGTGTCACGGGTTTCATCAGACCAGAGAATCTTGTTTCTCATGGTCTGAGAGTCCTTTTGGTGACAGCCCAAACGGGTGGAGTCTGATTGGTGGAGTGCTGCAGAGATGGTTGTCCTTCTGGAAGGCTCTCCCATCTCCACAGAGGAATTCTGGAGCTCTGTCAGAGTGACCATCGGGTGCTTGATCACCTCCCTGACCAAGGCCCTTCTCCACCAATTGCTCAGTTTGGCCAGGTGGCCAGCTCTAGGAAAAGTCTTGGTGGTTCCAAACTTCTTCCATTTAGGAATGATAGAGGCCCCTGTCTTCTAGGGGACCTTCAATGCTGCAGAAATGTTTTGGTACACATCCCCAGATCTGTGCCTAAACACATTCCTGGCACTACGGACAATTCCTTCGACCTCATGGCTTGGTTTTCACTCTGAAATTACATTGCCAACCGTGGGACCTTATTTAGACTGGTGTGTACCTTTCCAAATCATGTCCAATCAATTGAATTTACCACAGGTGGACTCCAATCAAGTTGTAGAAATATCTCAAGGGTGATCAATGGAAACAAGATGCACCTGAACTCAATTTCGAGTCTCATAGCAAAGGGTCTGAATACTTATATAAGTAAGGTATTTATTTTTGTATTTTTTATAAATGTGTAAAAATATGTAAAAACCTGTTTTCACTTTTCATTATGGAGTGTTGTGTGTAGATTGATGAGGATTGTTATTTATTTACTACATTTTAGATTAAGGATGTAACTTAACCCTCCCGCTGTCCTCGGATCATTTTGACACGACACTACAGCAGTGAAAACAATCACCTCCATGATATTATGCAACTTGAAATTTGATGACCTGTCCTAGACTGACCCCAGTAGTACAAAAGTGAATGGGTACATGTCCGTACATGTCCAGACATGTGGAGCAGTGAAAACAAGCAACTTCAAATTTGATGACTTGTCCTAGACTGAACCCAATATTACAAAAGTGAAATGTTGCCTTTATTCAAGTAAGCTGTACGAAACAACAGATACTAATATTGTCATGGGTACATATCCGGACATGTCCAGACAAGTCCGTACATGTCCAGACATGTGGTCTTGTCCAAGGTGCTGAAGCCATGACTGTGCGTTTCACTGCTGAACAGGTTCTAGAACAGATTTTTTCAAATGTCCAGAAAGACTACTGTCACGATCGTCATGGGAAGAAGTGGACCAAAGCGCAGCATGGTACGTGTTCATTCTATTTATTTCTTTAATAAACACCGACAACAACAAAACAAAATACGAACGTGACGTTCTGCAGGGCAAAATAACAACCAATGCAAAAATAAGAACCCACAAATGAAAGAGGGAAAAAGGACTGCCTAAGTATGATTCTCAATCAGAGACAACAATAGACAGCTGCCTCTGATTGGGAACCACACTCGGCCAAAAACAAAGAAATAGAAAACATAGAAACTAGAATGCCCACCCTAGTCACACCCTGGCCTAACCAAAATAGAGAATAAAAACCTCTCTATGGCCAGGGCGTGACAGTACCCCCCCCCCCCAAAAGGTGCGGACTCCGGCCGCAAAACCTGATTCTAAAGGGGAGGGTCCTGGTGTGCATCCCTTACGGCAGCGGCTCTGGTGCGGGACGTAGACCCCCCTCCGCCCGCAGATCCCTCCGCTTTGGTGGCGGCCCTGGTGCATGGACCTTCACTGGAGGAACCGGGCTGCAGATCATCGCCGGAGGAACCGGACCGCAGATCGTCGCCGGAGGAACCGGACCACCGATCGTCGCCGGAGGCCCCGGACCGGGGACCGTTGCCGCAGGCGCCAGACTCACCAGGCTGGGTAGACACACAGGAGGCCTGGTCCGTGGAGCAGGCACAGGACTCACCGGGCTGGAGAGACACACTGGAGGCCTGGTTCGTGGAGCAGGCACAGGACTCACCGGGCTGGAGAGACACACAGGAGGCCTGGTTTGTGGAACAGGCACTTCCTGGCTGGATACCCCTCTTTACGCGGCAGGTACGGAGAGCATGTACTGCACGCACCGGGCTGTGACTTTGCACTGAAGGCACGGTGTGTAAAACCGGAAAACATGGCACTGGAACCGTGACCAACTCCGCTCGCCCCGCTCTCCAACCCGTGTGCGCCTATAGTGCTCCCGTAACTCCTGATCTCTCCGCTCCTCTCTATCTGCCTCCGCCTGTTTCCATGGCAGGCTTTTGTCGCCTGCCATGATCTCCTCCCATGTCCACGATGTCCTAAACTCCCTTCTCTCCCGTGCCCAGGATCCCTTCTCTTCCTGGCTACGCTGCTTGGTCCTTTTGTGGTGGGTTCTTCTGTCACGATCGTCATGGGAAGAAGTGGACCAAAGCGCAGCGTGGTACGTGTTCATTCTATTTATTTCTTTAATGAACACCGACAACATCAAAACATATTTGCTTCAAAGTAGCCACCCTTTGCCTTGATGACAGCTTTGCACACTCTTGGCATTCTTTCAACCAGCTTGATGAGGTAGTCACCTGGAATGCATTTTAATCAACAGGTGTGCCTTGTTAAAAGTTAATTTGTGGTATTTCTTTCCTTCTTAATGCGTTTGAGCCAATCAGTTGTGTTGTGACAAGGTAGGGTGTCACGCCCTGATCTGTTTCACCTGTCCTTGTGCTTGTCTCCACCCCCCTCCAAAAATAAATAAAAACCCTGTAATGAGAATGTGTGTCCAAACTTTTGACTGGTACTGTATGTTGGAGCAGTTTCTTACTTGTTTAGCAGGTACAAGGCCTTGCACTATGTATAGAGAAAAAAAGGAATACACTGAAACACATTGATATAACTTTCTACAGGGAATAATGACAGAATAATTTGCAATCGGCTAGATGCATATAGTACATACAGTGGGGAGAACAAGTATTTGATACACTGCCGATTTTGCAGGTTTTCCTAGTTACAAAGCATGTAGAGGTCTGTAATTTTTATCATATGTACACTTCAACTGTGAGAGACGGAATCTAAAACAAAAATCCAGAAAATCCCATTGTATGATTTTAAAGAAATTAATTTGCATGTTATTGCATGACATAAGTATTTGATACATCAGAAAAGCAGAACTTAATATTTGGTACAGAAACATTTGTTTGCAATTATAGAGATCATACGTTTCCTGTAGTTCTTGACCAGGTTTGCACACACTGCAGCAGGGATTTTGGCCCACTCCTCCATACAGACCTTCTCCAGATCCTTCAGGTTTCGGGGCTGTCGCTGGGCAATACGGACTTTCAGCTCCCTCCAAAGATTTTCTATTGGGTTCAGGTCTGAAGACGGGCTAGGCCACTCCAGGACCTTGAGATGCTTCTTACGGAGCCACTCCTTAGTTGCCCTGGCTGTGTGTTTCGGGTCGTTGTCATGCTGGAAGACCCAGCCACGACCCATCTTCAATGCTCTTACTGAGGGAAGGAGGTTGTTGGCCAAGATCTCGCGATACATGGCCCCATCCATCCTCCCCTCAATACGGTGCAGTCGTCCTGTCCCCTTTGCAGAAAAGCATCCTCAAAGAATGATGTTTCCACCTCCATGCTTCACGGTTGGGATGGTGTTCTTGGGGTTGTACTCATCCTTCTTCTTCCTCCAAACACGGCGTGTGGAGTTTAGACCAAAAAGCTCAATTTTTGTCTCATCAGACCACATGACCTTCTCCCATTCCTCCTCTGGATCATCCAGATGGCCATTGGCAAACTTCAGACGGGCCTGGACATGCGCTGGCTTGAGCAGGGGGACCTTGCGTGCGCTGCAGGATTTTAATCCATGACGGCGTAGTGTGTTACTAATGGTTTTCTTTGAGACTGTGGTCCCAGCTCTCTTCAGGTCATTGACCAGGTCCTGCCGTGTAGTTCTGGGCTGATCCCTCACCTTCCTCATGATCATTGATGCCCCACGAGGTGAGATCTTGCATGGAGCCCCAGACCGAGGGTGATTGACCGTCATCTTGAACTTCTTCCATTTTCTAATAATTGCACCAACAGCTGTTGCCTTACACCAAGCTGCTTGCCTATTGTCCTGTAGCCCATCCCAGCCTTGTGCAGGTCTACAATTTTATCCCTGATGTCCTTACACAGCTCTCTGGTCTTGGCCATTGTGGAGAGGTTGGAGTCTGTTTGATTGAGTGTGTGGACAGGTGTCTTTTATACAGGTAACGAGTTCAAACAGGTGCAGTTAATACAGGTAATGAGTGGAGAACAGAAAGGCTTCTTAAAGAAAAACTAACAGGTCTGTGAGAGCCGGAATTCTTACTGGTTGGTAGGTGATCAAATACTTATGTCATGCAATAAAATGCTAATTAATTACTTAAAAATCATACAATGGGATTTTCTGGATTTTTGTTTTAGATTCCGTCTCTCACAGTTGAAGTGTACCTATGATAAAAATTACAGACCTCTACATGCTTTGTAAGTAGGAAAACCTGCAAAATCAGCAGTGTATCAAATACTTGTTCTCCCCACTGTACATTTGCATTTTACATTACAGCACGATGTTAATGTACTATGTGCCATGTTATTACCACTGAAAAGTGCTGCCCAGTTTTTTTAAATGTGTCATTGTTTCCTCTTCCCTGGGGAATAAAACATGTACTATTTGAAATTACCATGTCAATCTTATAAAATTACAATAAAAACATTGAAAGTATTTTCTGTCAAAGAAATATTGTAGTTATGTTTTTGCCGTTTTTTAATTCCTTTAAAATGCAGGTGTCTGAATTTTCTCAATACTTCGATTAATTTGCCTATAAAGCAGCAGACATACTGTACATTCGTACAGATTGACCCCCGTTGACACCATGATGCACTGATCTACAAACCTAGTTGCCTCGCATCACAGGATCCAAATAATCTCTCTCCCCTCTGAAGTGTTTCTACAAACGACATGATCGACTCAATTTGGTAGGAAGTAAGTGACATAAGCACAACACCTAATGCATTTCGATCCAGTGTACCCCAACTCCTCGATCAGACCAAATACCTTTTCCAGTATCTTGACTTGAAAACTCTAAAGTGCCTATACTTCCACCAGTATCTTGAACACTCAAACGTGTCTACACATACACCTCTCCCATCCATCATTAGTGTCACAAAGAGTAAGCCAGTGATAAATCATGGTTGCCCTGTGATTATAGATAGGGATCGAACGAAAGACCCCTTAAGCTGCGGTTATTTCATGTACCGGTTAGCCTTTGATCACAGTTTTGTTTGATGGAGATCCATCTCAGGGAAAGGGAAATAGCCAGGTGACACACGTTCTTCTTTGAAGAAGGAAGAAATCAATTCTGGCTATATTTGTATAAACTATATTCATCCATTTTTATACATTTTCCTGGAGTACACCGGTGTGTACTCGCTTTGATCTTTCCCCCGTAAGATCATGCAGTGTACACACACTGTCAATCGGGAAGCCCAACAAGTCAAAGATGTATTCAGAATCTTTGCACACTGATCAAAGGATTCAGCCATATAGACTTGTGTTCTCATTAGCTGTCTACGCAAATCTATACAGGAAATCTATTGGAGGATGCTTTGACAAGAGACAAATCTCCCAAAGGTTGTGACAAATTGATAACTGACAGAAGGGAGGGATATGTTTGCTCAGAGACATGTGCAGTTTGAAGAAGACTGGCTTTTACTAATGAGGTTAGTTTTTATAACAAAGTCTTATTTACGTTTTGGTATACTGTTGACATCCCAAAGTGGTTGAAACAATGTTGAATCAACTCAAAGTAGGAGCAGAGCCATTTAACTAGTGGCAGCAGTCCCCGGGATCCACGGAAAAAGAGCTGCAAGGGCTTGGCGGGATTATTAAGTGCTGTAATTACAATATAAAATGCTGATTTAATTTCTAAACAAGAGAAGAACCAGCTTCGGTAGACCTATAAACCCTTCCTAAGGCCTACATAAAATGTATTTTATTTATCAGCAAATGTCATATAAATGGTGACAAAAGACTTGTACAACAAATCGCAAAGCAGCAGATGTAAAGACCTGTTATTTGTAACATTTACTGTATCTCTATCTTAAATTGACAGATTTGGAAGGGGATTTAAAAAATGTTGTTACACTATATATACAAAGTATGTGGACACCCCTTCAAACTAGTAGATTTGGCTATTTCAGCTACACCTGTTGCCGACAGGTGTATAAAATCGGGCACACATCCATGCAATCTCCATAGACAAACATTGGCAGTAGAATGGCCTTACTAAAGAGCTCAGTGACATTTAACATGGCACCGTAATAACCAACAAGTCAATTAGTCAAATTTCTGCCCTGCTAGAGCTGCCCCGGTCAACTGTAAGTGCTGTTATTGTCACGATCTTTCAAGATCGAACCCAGAAGCAGACCAGGACAAGGAGCGTAGGAAGAAGGTGAGTATTTATTTACAGTGAAATGTGAAAAGGTAGATATATCCAGATGGCGTAACGGGCAGCGGTGGTGAGTAGATGAGAGGAAATAGGTGAATCCAATGTAGTAGCAGAATCCTCTGTCAACCAGGCGGGAATGGAGTGAATGATCCAGGTGAGTAACTGAAGACAAAACAAACGGAGGTAAGTTCAAGGCAAGCAATACGTAAATGAAAACAACAAAACAAATTCTATCCAACTGGAGTCTGGTACTCAGGCACAACATACTATTCATGGCTAACGATCCGGCAGGGAATGGAAGTCAGGTCAGAGCTTTTGAAGGGTAGAGATGATGATCAGGACAGGTGTGCAGATTACTGACGGGGAACAGGTGCGGGTGAAACCAATCTCCCAATGAGCTAATACGCCCGGCAACCAGACAGGGTGCGTTCCAGGACACCTGAAACACACTCCAGGACAGACACACAGGCAAACCCAGACTCAGGAAGCGGGATTCGTGACAGTTATTGTGATGTGGAAACGTCTAGGAGCAACAAAGGCTCAGCCGCGACGTGGTAGGCCACACAAGCTCACAGAACAGGACCGCCTGAAGTCCTGAAGTGCGTAGTGCGTAAAAATCATCTGTCCTTGGTTGCAGAACCCCAAACTGCCTCTGGAAGTAACGTCAGCACAATAACTGTTTGTCGGGAGCTTCATGAAATGGGTTTTCATAGCTGAGCAGCCGCACACAAGCCTAAGATCAACATGCGCAATGCCAAGCATCACCTGGAGTGGTGTAAAGCTCGCCACCATTGGACGAATCTGGCTTTGGCGGTTGCCAGGAGAACGCTACCTGCCTGAATGCCAACTGTAAAGTTTGGTGGAGGAGGAATAATGGTCTGGGACTGTTTTTCATGGTTCAGGCTAGGCCCCTTTAGTTCCGGTGAAGTGAAATCTTAACTCTACAGCTTATGATGTACTTCCAACTTTGTGGCAACAGTTTGCGGAAGGCCTGTTTCAGCATGACATGAACAAAGTGAGGTCCATACAAAAATAGTTTGTCAAGATCGTTGTGGAAGAACTTGACTGGCCTGCACAGAGCTCTGACCTCATCCCCATCGAACACCTTTTGGACAAATTGGAACACCAACTGCGAGCCAGGCCTAATCGCCCAACATCAGTGCCCGACCTGACTAATGCTCTTGTGGCTGAATGGAAGCAAGTCCCTACAGAAATGTTCCAACATCTAGTGGAAAGCCTTCCCAGAAGAGTGGGGGCTGTTATAGCAGCAAAGGGGGAACCAACTTCATATTAATGCCCATGATTTTGGAATGAGATGTTCTACGAGCAGGTGTTCACATACTTTTGGTCATGTAGTGTACTACTTTTTTTGCATCAATCCACCGCATCTACCGTTTATTGCAGTTAAACGTGTGACGTAAAAAGAAACACAGCTAGAGCGGTGTTCGCCATGAGACATCCCGAACATCGGTCTTCTCACAAAGTCGTCTGTAGCGTCCGGTTAGCCTACAAACTATTATGACCCCTGTATGGAAAGATGAGACTCTCACGAACACGATGGTGTCTTGGGACTCATCTGAAGTCAGATCGGTACAGCCGATCAACTTCTGTCTGTGGCATCCAAACAGTTTGAGCTACACACTAATTGCTGGTGTGGAAAGATGAGACTCTAACAAACATTTTCCGGATTCACTGACATCAATGTGGCGTTTCTCTTTGCTTATTTGATCTGTTCTTGCCATAATATGAACTTGGTTTTTACCAAATAGGGCTATCTTCTGTATACCACCCCAACCTTGTTGTCACGCCCTGACCTTAGACATCCTTTTTATGTCTCTATTTGGTTTGGTCAGGGTGTGATTTGGGTTGGGTATTATGTTCTTTAGTTCTATTATTTGTATTTCTATGTTTTGGCCGGGTAGGGTTCTCAATCAGGGACAGCTGTCTATCGTTGTCTCTGATTGAGAACCATACTTAGGTAGCCCTTTTTCCCACCTGTCTTTGTTGGGAAGTTAATTTTGTTTGTGGCACATAGCCCTTAAGCTTCACGGTTGTTTTTGTATTGTTTATTGTTTTTGTCGGCGTCATCCTAATAAAAGGGAATATGTACGCTGACCACCCTAGGCTTTGGTCTACTTCATTCGACGGCCGTGACACTTGTCACAACACAACTAATTGGCTCAAACGCATTAACCTGTTTGGGGTGCAGCCCGACACCGGTACACTTATGACAACATCCAGCTCAAGTGCAGGGCGCGCAATTCAAAAGCTATTTTTTTTAAATATTTAACTTTCACACATTAACAAGTCCAAGACACCAGATGAAAGATAAACTTCTTGTGAATCAAACCAACATGTCCGATTTTTAAAATGTTTTACAGGGAAGACAAAATATGTAAATCTATTAGCTAACCACGTTAGCAAATGCCACCACTTTTCCAACTCCATCAGTTTCTTACTCCATCAGGTGCTATCACAAATTCGACCAAATAAAGATATAAATAGCCACTAACCAAGAAACAAATTCATCAGATGACAGTCTGATAACATATTTATTGTATAGCATATTTTTTTTCGAAAAATGTGCATATTTCAGGTATAAATCATATTTTACATTTCAGCTACACTCAGAAAGTGCACCGAAAGCAGCCATAATATTTACAGACACCAACGTCAATTAGCTAATTACTCATCATAAAACATTTCCGAAAAATATATAGTTTGCAGCAATTGAAAGATAGGCAACTTGTGATTCCAAACAATATTTCCGATTTATAAAATGTTTTACAGCGAAAACAAAATGTATCGCTATATTAGCGCGTAGCCACAATAGAGAGACACATTGGGCGCCCACGACCCGTTCACATGCACGACAGATATATGAAATAACATCATAAAATGAGTCTTACTTTGGCTGATCTTTCATCAGAAGGTTGAAGAAGGTGTCCTCTGTCCAGATGAGTCGTTGTTTCGATTTAGAATGGCACATTTCCCTCTTCAATTAGCATTGGCACGAGCCGAGTGGCATAAATTTCTCCAACGTAAACACAGTCAGAGGACGGAACACGGCAAAACTCCCGAATAAAGTTTCAATAATCTGATTAAACTATATTGAAAAAACATACATTACGATGATATGGTCACATGTATCAAAAAAAATTCGAGCCGGAGATGTTAGCCGTTCATTACGAAGGCAAAACAGAAGTCAATCCCACTTCCTTCAGAGTACCGGAATTGGACGCTCACGTCAAAGAAATAGGTTTTTTTCCACCACAGGACAAGATGAGCACAAAAAATTATTCTCTGACATCCTCTTTACACCAATAGGAAGGCGTATAGAGTGTCAGCAGACTCCTAAGTGTCAAGACCATGTATAGGCATCATGTTGAAAAGAGCATCGATTTCTGACATTTCACTTCCTGGTCAGGAAAAGTGCTGCAGAAGGACTTCTGTTTCACTCAGAGAAATAATTCCAACTCTTTTAGAAACTAGAAAGTGTTTTCTATCCAAAAAGAATAATAATATTCATATTGTACGAGCAAGATTTGAGTAGGAGGCCGTTTGAAATGGGCACGATTTCACTGGCTACTCAACACTTTGCCTTGCAGCCCTAACAGGTTTAAGAAGGAAATTAATTCTACAAATTGACTTTTAACAAGGCTCACCTGTTAATTGAAGCGTGTGCAAAGCTGTCATCAAGGCAAAGGATGGCTGCTTTAAATAATCTGAAATATAAAATATATTTTGATTTGTTAAACACTTTTTTGGTTACTACATTATTCCATATGTGTTATTTCATAGTCCCCATGTGCAGTTGCAAACTGTAGTCTGGCTTTTTTATGGCGGTTTTGGAGCAGTGGCTTCTTCCTTACTGAGTGGCCTTTCAGGTTATGTCGATATAGGACTCATTTTACTGTGGATAGAGATACTTTTGTACCTGTTTCCTCCAGCATCTTCACAAGGTCCTTTGCTGTTGTTCTGGGATTGACTTGCACTTTTCGCACCAAAGTACGTTAATCTCTAGGAGACAGAATGCGTCTACTTCCTGAGCAGTATGAATGCTGCGTGGTCCCATGGTGTTTATACTTGCGTACTATTGTTTGTACAGATGAACGTGGTACCTTCATGCGTTTGGAAATTGCTCCCAAGGATGAACCAGACTTGTGGAGGTCTAAAAATAAATTCTAGGGTTTTTGCTGATTTATTTAGATTTTCTCATAATGTCAAGCAAAGAGGCACTGAGTTTGAAGGTAGGCCTTGAAATACATCCACAGGTACACCTCCAATTGACTCAAATGATGTCAATCAGCTTTTCAGAAGCTTCTAAAGCCATGACATCATTTTCTGAAATTTTCCAAGCTGTTTAAAGGCACAGTCAACTTAGTGTATGTAAACTTCTGACCCACTGGAATTGTGATACAGTGAATTATAAGTGATATAATATGTCTGTAAACAATTGTTGGAAAAATGACTTTGTGTCATGCACAAAGTAGATGTCCTAACCAACTTGCCAAAACTATAGTTTTTTGTTAACAAGAAATGTGTGGAGTGGTTGAAAAACTAGTTTTTCAAAAACTCCAAAAACTCCCACCTAAGTGTATGTAAACTGTAGCTACCTCAATCATTATTTCAAATAATTGGGGTGACAGCAATTGCTAGCTAGCTAACGAAATTTAACTAGCTAGCAGGCTCAGCTAAATACAAATCCCCCTAAAAACAACCACATCTCATAGTTACGTCATGACATTTGTAAATGAAAGAGGAATACAATAATACAAATCAAATGGCATTTACCCATCACCTCATTTAGATTATTTCTGGCACAGCACAGAAATGCCCTTATCCAGATGGTGTAACAAAGGCATTTCTTAACAGACCTGTTATCTTTCTTTGTTGTTACTTTTAAGGTTTAACCAACATGCAGTACCTCCAGCATGCGAGAGGCAAGAACCATTCGTCCGCCAGCTCAAGCTACACTATTCATAGCTCTGTGTAATGTTCAATGTAATTGCATTGCTGGATTTTTTAAAAACTCTATGTATTTGTATTGTTTTAAAACATTTAAATAAAAGGAAATGTATGGTTTAAACATGTCTTTAATGTTGATGATGATGATAATGATAATTCCCTAAGTCTTTATATATCTGTATTAACTTAATTAAGCCTTTATGTATGTGTTTAGAATGACCAAAGGTGTCTGATGTTATAGTGAGTACAGTGTCATATGATACAAGGCATTTATCTACAGTATGTGTTATAAATTGCCTAAAGGGTCTGACTTTAAAGTACAGCGCAATGCGATAGTCTTTGTGGACAACTGAAGGTGTCTCACTTCAAACACAGTATAACAGTTTTAAAGTGTCAATAAATAGGTAATTAACGTTCTGCTGATTTATGAAGGAAAGCCACAAAGTCATAATTAACATTGCCAATTTCCATAATTTATGTTGTTAAAATGTTATTTTAAACCTAACCCTAACTAATAAAGGCTAAGTTTGATGCATTGGTCCATGAGACCTTCCGCGATTAGGTGTAATGTGACTAACATGACTTCACTTTAGAGTGTGTGCCATTGTCCAGCACAACATGTCACCCTTTATAAAGCATATGTTTATATCATATTTGACATAAGTGGGTTATGTCACATTATATATTGATGATTATGTCACACAGTTGTGCCACATTTATGAACCCTTTATAAAGCATGACATACATACATATATTTGTAACACTTATGTAGTGCTTATGAATGCATTATGAATGCTTTATGAAGCCTTTATAAGCTGAATGTCATTTAAAGCCGGACCGAAAACAATATCAAGAGAGGCATCCCTGAGCCGCAAGGGCACAGTAGAAAGTTATTGCAGTGTATTATTGCAGTGTATTTTATTTGGGGGCGGCAGGTAGCCTAGTGGTTAGAGCGTTGGGCTAGTAACCCGAATCCCCGAGCTGACAAGGTAAAAATCTGTTGTTCTGCCCCTGAGCAAGACAGTTAACCCACTGTTCCTACACCGTCATTGTAAATAAGAATTTGTTCTTAACTGACTTGCCTAGTTAAATAAAAGTTACATTTGTGATAGAGGATCAGCAAGATAAAACCACACTCTTCAGAATGGACTGGGTTTCCTCTGACAGGATCTTCGGCTGTCACACACACACACACACACACACACACACACACACACACACACACACACACACACACACACACACACACACACACACACACACACACACACACACACACACACACACACACACACACACACACACACACACACACACACACAAACTACCAATCCTCTGATTAAACACCCAAACTTTGACAACTCTTAAGGTCCAGATCAATATATAATCACCAGGCATTTAATTGCCCATTTTAAGTGCAGATCAGCTTCCTTTTTAAGCTGCAATCGATAAGCACACTTCATGTATATGGCTGCTTGAGAGGAGAATTCAAACCAAATTATAATATAATTAAATAAAATGTCATCAAGGAACCTTTTGATAGCAGAGAGAAGTGTATAAGCAGGGTATATGTTAATAGTTTAAAGCCTCTTTATTTTGTTCATGATTAAGGGATTGTTTGAAAAAAAAAAAGCGGAGGAGAAAACCCCATGGCCACATTACATAATAGCAACATTGAGATTGTGAAGAATTGCAACTCACTCTTACGTGTGTGGTGGGGGGCTTTTGGTTGGGCTTTGGGAAAAAAATAGGGTGTCGTCAAAAGAAGTAACTGGATGTACAAATGTTTAGATGCTGTATTTTGTCTTCATTGTGACAACCACTATTTAGGTTGAATGTAAGTTGCAAATTTATTAGCATTTTGTCTTTTCACTCTTGCTCACTTTATATAAAGCAGCTGTCAAGATTTGCACCTAAATCCACCTAGGTTTGAATTTCTCAGTAGGGAGAGTTCATCT
Organism: Salvelinus alpinus; assembly: GCF_045679555.1. Classification (NCBI taxonomy): domain Eukaryota; kingdom Metazoa; phylum Chordata; class Actinopteri; order Salmoniformes; family Salmonidae; genus Salvelinus; species Salvelinus alpinus. Next base: position 67,074,296 of record NC_092094.1, read on the forward strand.
CAAGATGGTCAGCTAATTCATTTCTATGTGTAGGCTAAAGCCTGCGCTGACCTTGTGTTTAGCCTAGCTGACAGCAGCTAGCTAGCATAGCTTGGTGATAGTTGCAGATGGGCATCCTATCTAGCTGATATTTCTCTGTCAAATCAGTTATGTCAAGATAGCAAGAGCCGGTGTCTGGAAGGTGTTTCGTAAGACACTCGTTCTACAACGCTTTGCTATGAAAGTAGCTTGCAACTTAGTTTCAACATTTCATCACATCATGTAAATGCATGTTACTGTGAAAACGAAAAAAGAAAGTCAAGTGTATGTTACTGAAAGTGGGTGACTCACGTTCTCCCCTTGCATACTAAGTCAAGCAAAACAAACTTAAATTAGTGCCTACCTTGACAGACAAATCGCTGTACTTTACTGGGAGTTGAATGCCTGTGGTCTTCAGTCAGCTCAGCTGTCCTACAACACAATATTCTATAACAGGCTAGTTTTGTCTCATCTTGTCTCTCCTTATGTCCACTGTTAGATCTTTCCCAGGAGACAAATCCCAGAACTAATATCCCTATAGGTCTAGGCTACATGTGGACATTGCACAAACATCGCCCAGCTCGAGTGTAGATACATGAACAACAAATCGATGGATGTGTTGGTGTTAGAAAAAAGAAAATTCTGCTGTAAATATGATATTGATGTTCTTATAAAGACAGTGTGCATACACTTTACCTAACAAATCAAAATCTGTTGTGTGTAGAGTACAACTCCAGCTGTCTAACCAGACTTAGAATGGCATTTCTATTTGTATGATCTAAACTCAGCAAAAAAAGAGATGTACCTTTTTCAGGACCCTGTCTTTCAAAGATAATTAGTAAAAATCCAAATAACTTCACAGATCTTCATTGTAAAAGGGTTTACACAGTGTTTCCCATTCTTGTTCAATGAACCATAAACAATTAATGGACATGCACCTGTGGAATGGTCGTTAGGACACTAACGGCTTACAGACGGTAGGCAATTAAGGTCACAGTTATGAAAACTTAGGACACTAAAGAGGCCTTTCTACTTACTCTGAAAAACACCAAAAGAAAGATGCCCAGGGTCCCTGCTCATCTGTGTGAACGTGCCTTAGGCATGCTGCAAGGAGGCATGAGGACTGCCCGCACTGTGCCAATACTGTGAGACGCCTAAGACAGTGCTACAGGGAGACAGGATGGACAGCTGATCGTCCTCGCAGTGGCAGACCACGTGTAACAACACCTGCACAGGATTGGAACATCCGAACATCACACCTGCGGGACAGGTACAGGATGGCAACAACAACTGCCCGAGTTACCCCAGGAATGCACAATACCTCCGTCAGTGCACAGACTGTCCACAATAGGCTGAGAGAGGCAGGATTGAGGGATTGTAGGCCTGTTGTAAGGCAGGTCCTCACCACACATCACCGGCAACAACGTCGCCTATGGGCACAAACCCACCATCGCTGGACCAGACAGGACTGGCAAAAAGTGCTCTTCACTGACGAGTCACGGTTTTGGATCACCAGGGGTGATGGTTGGATTCGCGTTTATCGTTGAAAAAATTAGCGTTACACAGAGGTCTGTACTCTGGAGCGGGATCGATTTGGAGGTGGAGGGTCCGTCAATGTCTGGGGTGGTGTGTCACAGCATCATTGGACTGAGCTTGTTGTCATTGCAGGCAATCTCAACGCTGTGCATTACAGGGAAGACATCCTCCTCACTCACGTGGTATCCTTCCTGCAGGCTCATCCTGACATGACACTCCAGCATGACAATGCCACCAGCCATACTGCTCGTTCTGTGCGTGATTTCTTGCAAGAAAGGAATGTCAGTGTTCTGCCATGGCCAGCTTAGAGCCCGGATCTTAATGCAGCTGGTGGCCACACCAGATACTGACTGTTACTTTTGATTTTGACCCCCCCTTTGTTCAGGGACTCATTATTCCATTTCTGTTAGTCACATGTCTGTGGAACTTGTTCAGTTTATGTCTCAGTTGATGAATCTTGTTATGTTTATACAAATATTTACATATGTTAAGTTTGCTGAAAATAAACGCAGTTGACTGTGAGAGGACATTTCTTTTTTTGCTGAGTTTAGAACCCTCCATTCAGGAGGAAAGTTATTAGAAGTCATGAACCATGATCACACCGCATACGACAAGTTCAGTGCTTATAGAGTACTTCCGTCGTGAGGTTATCTCCTCCGTGGAAAACAAGCTATTAAATAGACTCCTTCATACCTATCACCACTACAGTGGTGTAAGACGCATTGACGTGTAGTACAACTACTACAGGTCCACTTAACACCTCTTGAGGTCTACATCAAGTCTTACTGACCTCCAGGCATTGACCTGGAAATGTTCTGATGACGTCAGACTCATTTCTTAACAAGTTGCAGCCTGCCAGGATACTTGGTGTTCTTTCCCTTGGCATGTACGCTTATGAAAGCATAAGTGCACACGTACAATGGAACATTTTATGAGGATTTATGCTCGGATCACTTAAGGATCCGAACAAAATTACCAGCCTCAGTAAAGTTGAAATAAAGTTGACTCTACAGCTACAGTACTCACCAGTTTCTCCACAGAGGTCTATAGGTCATCCCTGTAGACTGCCCGAAGCTGGTGCCTTACAGCTGTAGACTTATCATGTAGTTATCAACATAGGATAGTGCCCTAAGCAACACACTGTGAATTAGGAACACCCTAGATACGACATTAGACAATGCATGATAGGGTCATTTTGGCAACACCTTGGACGTATATAGAATACAGTCCAATTAGATGATGGTGTGATAACTATATTTTGTGTATCTTTTGTTTATGCTTTCATTCCTTTTAATTTCATTTCCTTTGACACATAGGAAGTGATAGATCCATAAACAAGTTCCCCATAAAACCATCACTTAGTGCTACAACGCCGCTCATTTGGGAAGAAGTGTAATTATGTATTTCGTGAGTGTGTGTGCGTTGTTAACATCTGCCTAGTTACTGCCTAGATCTACCAGCCTGGACATCCAGATGACGGGTCCGGAACGGCAATCCCAATCCGGACATCCGCTGCCCATCCTTGTGGCGGCCTGCTCCATTTGCAGAAATCCTACTCGGGTCAACCATCAGAGGGGGACCGCAATGTTGATCACCAACCAGGACATCCCCTGACCATTCTTGTGGTACTTTGCAGCTTTCAGAAAGCCTACCCAGGTCAACCACCAGAGGGGGACCGCAACGATGATCCACAACCAGGACATCACGTGGTCAATTTTATATTGGTTTGCAACTTGCAGGATAATCACAAGATTCAACCACCAGAGGGGGACTGTCCCCCACCCTCTCTCTCTCACACACACACACACACACACACACACACACACACACACACACACACACACACACACACACACACACACACACACACACACACACACACACACACACACACACACACACACACACACACACACACAGTCACTCTCTCACTCTCTTTCTCTCACTCACTCTCCACAGTTTTATGATGGTCATAAATACCTGCAGGAAAACTCTCTCTCCTACTCTCAGAAATTAAATGACTTTGTTACCACAGAGAGAGACATTGAAGTACGGTAACATCAAAAGGTTGAATAATTAAACAGTATTTCTGTATTCCAAACATTTTGAATGGTCCATGGGTTTTTAAAGAACAATCCTGTTGAATTTGTTAATAATTTGTGATGTAATTTGTGATGTTGTGATGGTAGAACAACATAACTGTATCTCTGAATGTGTATAGTTCCCCGTTACCAGACTTACATCTAAATGTTGTGGAACGTATATGATTAAATATGAAACTATTTGTGAGAAGATGTAATGTGTCGTTCGCCTTCTAAATGAGAGAATTGTTTATCACATGAAGTCTTAACCAAGACAGTGGCCACGCCCACGTGAGCATAGACATTACATCGGCATCATGGAACACCCCCTTTTTCCAGAGTGTATAAAACCCACTTCCAATAAAATGTACATTAGGCCAACGAGACCAACATCGTGAGCTGAGAGGGACGTAATGGCTAGAACTCAGAAAATTTCAACAGAGAAGAAAATCTCTATATTCACAGTCTGCAGCTGTATGTAAAATAGTCTAGGAAACTCGACCGAAGACGAGAGGAGAACATTTCCCTATCGAACAACCGAATGGTACTGTTACGTTCTGACCTTAGTTCCTTTTTTATGTCTTTATTTTAGTTTGGTCAGGGCGTGAGTTGGGGTGGGCATTCTATGTTGTTTTTCTATGTTTTGTTCTGTTGGTAGATTTCTATGTGTTGGGCCTAGCCTGTTTTTCCATTGTGTGTTGTGGGTGATTGTTTCCTGTTGAAGTGTTTGTTTCACATGTCAGGACTGTTTCGGTTTTCGGTATTATTCACTTTGTTATTTTGTATTTTTTCACTGTACAGTTTTAATAAATTAAAATGGACACTTACCACGCTGCGTATTGGTCCGATCCTTGCTATTCCTCAGACGAAGAGGACGAGAATCGTTACAGGTACTCTGAAAAATACATTCTGGAGAACATTTCCCTATTGAACGACCATTGGTATGTCTGACATATCCATTTTAAAAAGCTACAACTATGAAAGACTTTGATCTCTGGTGGACAAACAAGAGACTTTCTGTCAACTGACTCTCCAGCAGACGGACCGCGATCACAGAGAGAGACAACAAAGGCATACAGTCGTAAATATGTAAATTGCAATTCCTTTCGAATGAGTGGCTGTTCATGTGCAAAGTATTAACATTTCCATGAGCATAGTTATCAGCTGTGCGTAAGATAGTGGAGTCCTATGTCTTTTCTCCCGCTCTTTCTTACCTGCCCCCCCTTTTCATTTGGTGTAACAAGCCATATCGGTTTAGTCTACTAGGGACTTTTCATTGTATCATGTTAGTAACCAATGTATAACCTGTTTATGTACTTCTCTGTGAATATTTAGTTAGTTAGTTGTCACGACTTCCGCCGAAGTCGGCCATTCTCCTTGTTCGGGTGGTGTTCGGCGGTCGACGTCACCGGCTTTCTAGTCACCATCGATCTATTTTTCAGTTTCGTTTTGTTTTGTCTGTTTATACACACCTGGTTTCAATTCCCCCATCATGTTCCCTATTTAACCTTCTGGCTTTCATTTCTGTTTTGTCCGTGATTGTTTGTGCGTTAGGTGTTGTGATGTTTACGTGTGTATTTATTATATTTTCCATTTGTGGAACTTCTGCATCTATTTTGAGTAAAACACTGTGGTTTCACTCAACACCTGTGTCCTGCGCTTGACTCCGATACTTCTCCGCACACAACCCTGACAGAATCACGGACCTTCTTCAAATGGAGTCAGCAGGCGCCACCAGTCCTTCTCTCCCAGTAGGAGAGCAGGTTCGGCAGCACGCGAACATGTTGCATAGTTTAGGGACAGCCATGGATCGCGTGCTGCAAACAATGGACAGATGGGAGAGAGGAGGTCTTCCAGTACATCATACCCCAGCACCTCCACCCGCACCTCTACCTACACCACCGTCCATTCCTCCAGCGGACGAACCCAGTGGGATTCAGCTCTCGCTCCCAGGAGCATACGACGGAACAGCAGCCGGGTGCCAGGGGTTTCTCCTACAGCTGGAGCTCTACCTGGCCTCTGTTCATCCGTCCCCTTCGGGACACGAGAGGGTGGGCGCCCTCATCTCCTGTCTGACTGGTAAAGCCCTGGAGTGGGCCAACGCCATCTGGGGAAGAGAAGGATCTACCCGGGAAAACTATGATGACTTCTCTCGCCGCTTCCGGGCAGTTTTTGATCATCCACCTGAAGGGAGAGCGGCGGGAGAGCGATTATTCCATCTAAGACAGGGGATGAGGAGCGCTCAAGAATTCGCCCTGGACTTCCGTACTCTGGCCGCTGGTGCGGAATGGAATGAGCGGGCCCTGATCGATCATTACAGGTGTAGTCTACGAGAAGACGTTCGTAGGGAGCTAGCCTGCAGGGACACCACTCTCAACCTGGACCAGCTGGTGGATTTATCTATCCGGCTGGATAACCTGTTGGCCTCCCGCGGGCGTCTAGATCGGGGTCCGCCCATTCCATTACCCAGCTCCTTGGATCCAACCCCTATGGAGTTGGGAGGGGCTGATAGGAGGGAGACCGGAGGGGGAACCACTCCATGTACCAACTGTGGACGCAGAGGGCACACTGCTGTCCGGTGCTGGGGTGTTTCTCCTGGAAGTCGAGGTAGCAGGCGGAGCACTGGTGGGTCGTCTCAGGTGAGTAGGCACAGAACTCACCCAGAGCCTTCTGTTGCCCTCATGTGGTTACCTATAGAATTTCCTGAGTTTTCCCCGCACCCCCAGCATAAGGCGCTAGTAGATTCAGGCGCAGCTGGGAACTTTATTGACCGCTCTTTGGCTCATAGCTTAGGGATTCCTATTATTCCTGTTGATGTTCCCTTCCCTGTACATGCCTTAGATAGTCGTCCTTTGGGGTCGGGGCTGGTTGGGGAGGTCACAGCGCCCATCGCTATGAGAACGCAGGGGGATCACGAGGAGAGAATTAGTCTCTTCCTGATCGACTCTCCTGCGTTTCCTGTTGTGTTGGGTCTTCCCTGGTTGGCCTCTCATGATCCGATTATTTCGTGGCAACAGAGGGCTCTCAAGGGATGGTCCTGTCAGTGTTCAGGGAGGTGTGTAGGTGTTTCCTTAGGTGCCACTACGGTGGAAAGTCCAAACCAGGTTTCCACCATGCACATTCCTCCCGAATATGCCGATTTGGCACTCGCCTTCTGTAAAAAGAAGGCGACTCAATTACCACCCCATCGACCGGGGGATTGTGCGATAGATCTCTTGGTAGACGCTAAACTTCCCCGGAGTCACGTGTATCCTCTGTCACAGGAGGAGACGGTGGCTATGGAGACATATGTCACCGAATCTCTGGGACAGGGATACATTCGGCCTTCCATCTCACCTGTCTCCTCGAGTTTCTTTTTTGTGAAGAAGAAGGATGGAGGTTTGCGCCCGTGTATTGATTATCGCGGATTAAATAAGATCACGGTAAAATACAGTTACCCGCTACCACTTATAGCCAGTATGACCGAGTCATTACACGGGGCGCGCTTCTTCACAAAATTGGACCTCAGGAGCGCTTACAACCTGGTGCGTATCAAGGGGGGAGATGAGTGGAAGACAGCATTTAGCACCACTTCTGGGCATTATGAGTACCGAGTCATGCCGTACGGGTTAACTTCTTGCAACTATAGGGGGTGCTGTTCCGCATTAGCATATTTGGGTCTCCAAATTAAACTGCCTCGTGCTAAATTCTTGATCGTACAATATGCATATATTGTTATTATTGGATAGAAAACACCTTCTAGTTTCTATAGAAGTTGGAATTTTGTCTCTGAGTGGTACAGAACAATATCTACAGCACTTTTCATGACAGGGGTCAGATTTCAGAAATTTTTACCCCTGATCTGGAGTCTGTTTTTAAGGCGACAGTGAATGCTATGAAGAAACCGACACTGCCTACGTCTTCCTCTGGGTGTCTGTACGTCATCACGTTTTGAATGGAGTCTATTGCACAATCCCAGCCATTATAAAACCACAAAATGTATAGGGACCGCCCTTTCTCGTCGCGCGCCTGAAGCGTGAAGGACATCGGACTTGCCTCATTCCAAATCCTTGTCTAACCAGCAATATTTCTCCGGTCATGTTTTCAGTCGTTATAGTTGTTAAAAACATCATAATGTAGTTAATTTGAACCGTTTTATAGCAATTTATATCCGTTTAGTGCGATTTTGAGGAATTTCTTTGTTGTGCACTCTGAAACTTTGGACACGTTTTGGGGTCCCGTTCGATCGTTAGTGGATATTTCGAAGGACAGAGGACATCTATCGACCAAAAGACGTTTATAACATAGAAAGGATACATTGCCCAAGAATCTGGGGCCTGTTGCACAAAACTAGGATAAGGGATTAAGCCAGGATATCTTGGTGATCCTGGCTCAATTGATCCGTAATCCGGTTGCACTAAAGATGGATAGGGGGCAGGAGGATATGTTATGGTATAAATTACCATGGAGATTTATTCTGTGGAGCTAGCCTGCTCCAGACCAGGCTAAATTCCAGGATCTATTTAATCTCATCCCTAATGTCAGTCAGCAGTCACCACAAATGGAAACCAATAGTTATTTCACTGCTCACTATACATTGTTATCACATATAACTAGACCCACTGTTATTATTTAAACGTTTGTGATCATTAATTTCAATGATTTTGGATAAAAAATGATTTTTAGATGATGTTGCTATCATTAGATAATTTACAGTTTCCCATAGACTATAAGGCTATATATAAAATGATAGAATATTAGGGCCACAGAGGGGAAAAAAACACAAGTCATAATATTGTAACCAGTTGTTTTAAAGGAGGACAGTTGTTAAAATGACAGATGTGGGGCATTTCGTGAAATTGTACTTCAGTATGGTTTCATAAACAAAGACATGCTGATGTGCCAGAATATTAAGTATCACATTGTCATAAGTATCAAAACTGTAAAAACAATATGTAGCTTTTCTGCAGAAAGAACCAGCCTCATAAATTTATGACTTTATCCTTTTTCTTCAGTGTGGCCCTAGTACTCTGTCATATAAACAAATACACATTCCATATGAATATAAAAACACAATGTGTAACATTATGTTCCTTTATTGAATAAGGACAAAACAAAGCAGGTAAACCATCAGCTCCTTTCGAAACTGAAGTCACAGTGACTCTACAAGATGGAAAGCACAGAATCCAAGCATATTATACAAAATGATACATACACATTCAAAGGTCTGTATATAACACACCCTGCATGTCTGCACACTAAAATAAATGCAGGACAAATCCATACACATCAACTGAACAGACAAATGAATGGATGCAGTAGCCTCCCTGCAGCCTTGTATTACACACAGTATACCGCACAAACATCATAAGAGGCCAAATTCGTCAAAAAACGAACCCAAAAAAACCCAAATTCCTCTGCCACCGCAGGACATATTTAACCAAAATTGAAAGCACATATACTAACTAAAATAATTCAACACATATTGGTCCCTCAGCAGCCGACCACTGTCGTCATCAGGGAAGATTGCCGGATTGTCCCAGTCCATGGCTGGTGGCACTCTGGGGGCCCTCTCCTTCCTCAGGCAGGCCACATTGTGGAGGACAGCACAAGCCACAGTAATATCACATGCCCTAACAGGGCTGACCCTTAATTTGTGAAGGCAGTGAAAGCGTGCCTTCAGGAGGCCAAAGGTCATTTCAACTCTGGCCCTGGTCCTGGCATGGGCATGGTTGTAGGCCTGCTGTGCTTCCTGGGGGTCTGTGAAAGGTGTCAGGAGAAAAGGCTGGCAGCCATACCCCCTGTCTCCCAGCAACACACCAGAGAATTCACCTGTCAACACAAAATCTCATCATTACTACCTCATAAACACAGTGATATTCTTGACACAGCCATGATGGTTATAAATAGGGGTTGTGTGGCTTACCTTGTGATAGGCACTGATAGATTTCAGAGGCCCGAAAGATTCTGGAGTCATGGACTGAGCCAGGCCATTTTGCCACAACATTGCTGATCACACAGTCAGCATTGCAGACCATCTGAAATCATAAGATGAGGAATATTACACCAATCAATGCACATCACTGGCAATGCAGAGTGTTCGTCAATGGACAATATCAAAAAGTTATGTTCACCTGAACATTAATGCTGTGAAAGGATTTCCTATTCACAAAATCGGCCTCATGGGCACCTGAGGGGGCTTTTATCCTTATGTGTGTGCAGTCCACTGCACCAATGACATTGGGGAAACCTGTCACACAAAGTAATGAGTATCCTACTATGTGTTAACAGTTGTCCTGTAATTTGTAGATCCTCTTACCTGCAATCCTATAGAACTCCTCTTTGATGTCACAGAGTCTTCTGTGGCCAGGGAAGGAGATGAAGACATCTGCTAATGCTTTGATAGCCAGACACACACTCCTTATTGTGCGGCAAATTGTGGCCTTGTTCAGCTGTTCTGCATCCCCCACTGAGTACAGGAAGGCTCCACTAGCAAAAAAGCGCAAGGCCACACAAACCATTTGCTCCACACTCAGTGCATGGCTCCGTGCAGTGCGGTGCTTAATCCTGGGACCCAGTAGTCTGCATAGATACCTGATGCCATCTGCAGAAAACCTGTATCTTTCATATAGATGGTCATCAGGGAAGGCCAGTGGGTCCAACCGGTCCCTGAAGACCCTTTCTCGCCTGAAGGCTCTCCTCAGCACAAGTGCTTCTTCATCCACCACATCTCGCACGAATGGGCATGCCATTGTCAGAGCAGAAAGGAACACACAATTTTGGGCCTTCATATAGGCTAGTGGCCACACCTGGTGCTGGGGGGGTGGGCAAAAGAGGGCGATGCCTTATAACGATGACTTGGTTGTACTGATTGCTGGGAAAATAAAAAAAACCTTAGAAAGATGCCACCGTCCTGTGTGCTCACAATAAGAGCTCATATGTCATGGCTCACTTGACTTTACGAGAATATACCTAATTTTTATTTTGAGCTGTGTCATCTTCTTGGAGCTGGGGGAGGAAAGAAAAATAATGATTAATACATTTGTGTTACAGTTAGCATACAGTGTACATTGAAGGCATATCTCACCTCCCTCTCAAGTTTATTTATTTCAAGGTCCAGTTTCCTAATTGTCCTCTTTTTTATTTCGGACTCCAGTGCAAGATTTTCCATCTTTTTCTTCTTGTACTGAATGTCTATGTCTGCCAGTTCTATTTGGCGCCGGAGGTGGTTGCCATACAACTTTCTGATAGCTTGTGAGCTCTGTGAACACAATACAATTAGCGCAGCTGGAATTTGGCAGGATGTGGTGTCCTTTTATTAATACGCACTATGTTGCCAGGCTGGTTTTCCCACTGTATAGCATCTGGGTCCTGTAAAAGAAATTAGATTTTTTGATTTTGATGAGGACTCCTCACCATTGTAGAGTAAATAGTACTTTCACAGTCTTAACATGATACCTCATGCCTTCTGGAATCCAGAGAGATGGTCTCCTCCTCATCATCGTCTCCATCATGTGCTGTTGCTGCTGCACTGGGGCCTTCACCCTATCACATTTAATCGGATTCATATTGAAGCTAGTAGACAAGACATGCCAGGCCTACAGTATGCCTTTGATGGAGTACTCACTGGATCAGCATCGTCTGGTGCTTGTGCTGGTGGCTCTAACAGGAACACAGTGCTGCCAGACACTGCAAGGCAATAGGTAAACCAAAGTCAGACAGTCCAAATTGATTCAATATGAATGTGGTTGTATCCCATGTAGAGATGGAAGGGTACAATATGGGTACAATATATGCTTGTGCTTTGTTAAATATTAGTCAGGGACCATACCATTCTGCAGAATGTTCTTGTATTTGATTTTGACCTGCTGCCATGTCCGTTTTGGCCCGTTCATGTTTAATCTACACACACACACACACACACACACACACACACACACACACATTTAATGGAGTCACACTGCAAAAAATTACTTGGTATTTTTGTCTTGTTTTCAGTAAAAATATCAAAAAATGTATCATAGCTTTATACAGTGTGATGGAGTTACTTTACACAATTTCACTCATATCTGCAGTGCATTTCAATTAAAAATTTAACCGTTTCATAATTACAGTACAACTGCATTTTTGGAGATGTGAATTAAATATTTGAATTGTAATTGTGATGTTTCAGCGGAGCGGTGAGTGTGTAATTGTGCACTACTTACGCATTCAGGCGGTCTGCAATACTTTGCCACGCTTTTTCTCTTTGCTTTATCACTGTGGCGGTGTTGCCTTTCTTCTTAATTATATCTTTTACCTCCTCGTATGCCTCCATGAGGATTTGTGCTTCCGACGGGGAAAAGTACGCGGCTCTAGTTGCCATGGTAAATCAGTTAATCTGTGATCTGTGGCGGGGTCTATTTGAGTGAGCCGTGAGCGCGCACCTATCCAGGATTGGTTTCACCTGGCTTAATGAATCCGTGTCTGCTCATCCTGGCTTGGTCTTTGTGCAACCAATTAAGCCTGGACGCACATGTTTTGGCTTCATTGAGCTCAGCTGAGTCATTTATCCCGGATGTCTTAATTCTACTTTTGTGCAACAGGCCCCTGATGGAAGAACAGCTCAAAGTAAGCAATATTTAATATGATAAATCGTTGTTCTGTCGAAATATTTTAAACGCATATTTCGCCATTTTGTTTGGTATAGCTTCACTTGGCGAACCCTGTATTGAAAAGTAAGGATAATTTTAAAAATGTAAATCAGCGGTTGCATTAAGAACTAATTTGTCTTTCGATTCCTGTCAACCCTGTATTTTTTAGTCAAGTATATGATTAGCTTTCGATTAAACTAGATCACTCTGAAAGCTGACGTTCCTCATTTTGAGGCTTGAGTTGTGACTATTTCCATTGTATAACCACGGTTTTGTATGGCTAAATATGCACCTTTTCGAACAAACTGTATATGTATGTTGTAAAATGATGTTACAGGAGTGTCATCGGAAGAATTCTGAGAAGGTTAGTGAAAAAATTTATATATTTTGGCGGTGATTACGTTATAGCGCTCTTTGGCTGGAATCGATGCTCTGGTAACGTTTGCACATGTGGTATGCTAACTTATCGATTTATTGTGTTTTCGCTGAAAAACGCTTAGAAAATCTGAAATATGGTCTGAAATCACAAGAACTGGGTCTTTCCATTGCTATGCTTTGTCTATTTTTATGAAATGTTTTATGATGAGTAAATTGGTCATACACGTTGCTCTATCTAGTAATTCTAGTCGATTTGTGATGGTCGGTGCAATTGTAAACTGTGATTTCTACCTGAAATATGCACTTTTTTCTAACAAAAACTATCCTATACCATGAATATGTTATCAGACTGTCATCTGATGTTTTTTTTTATAGGTTATTGGCTATCAATATCTTAGTTGAGCCGAATTGGTGATAGCACCTGAAGGAGTAAGAAACTGATGGAGTTAGAATAGTGGTGTATTTTGCTAACGTGTTTAGCTAATAGATTTACATATTTTGTCTTCCCTGTAAAACATTTTAAAAATCTGAAATGGTGGCTTTATTCACAAGATCTGTATCTTTCATCTGGTGTCTTGGACTTGTGATTTAATGATATTTAGATGCTACTATCTACTTGTGAAGCTATGCTAGCTATGCTAATCAGTGTGTGGGGGGGGGGTGGGGGGTGCTCCCGGACCCGGGGTAGAGGCTCGTTAGAGGTTAATGAATGCTCCATCAGTCTTCCAATCCTTTGTGGATGAGATCTTTAGGGACCTGCACGGGCAGGGTGTAGTGGTGTATATAGATGACATTCTAATATACTCCGCTACACGCGCCGAGCATGTGTCCCTAGTGCGCAGGGTGCTTGGTCGACTGTTGGAGCATGACCTGTACGTCAAGGCTGAGAAATGTCTGTTCTTCCAACAGTCCATCTCCTTCCTAGGGTACCGCTTTTCAGCGTCAGGGGTAGAGATGGAGAATGACCGCATTTCGGCCGTGCGTAATTGGCCGACTCCAACCACGGTAAAGGAAGTGCAGCGGTTTTTAGGGTTTGCCAACTACTACCGGAGATTTATCCGGGGTTTTGGTCAGGTAGCGGCTCCCATTACCTCACTGCTGAAGGGAGGACCGGTGCGACTGCAGTGGACAGCTGGGGCGGACAGGGCGTTTGGTCACCTGAAGGCTCTGTTTACCTCAGCTCCCGTGCTGGCTCATCCTGATCCTTCCTTAGCATTCATAGTTGAGGTGGACGCGTCCGAGGCAGGGATAGGGGCTGTGCTGTCTCAGCGCTCGGGTACGCCACTAAAACTCCGCCCCTGTGCGTTCTTTTCGAAGAAGCTCAGCCCGGCGGAGCGAAACTATGATGTGGGGAACCGGGAGTTGCTGGCTGTTGTCATGGCTCTGAAAGCGTGGAGACATTGGCTTGAGGGGGCTAGACACCCTTTTCTCATTTGGACTGACCACCGCAATCTGGAGTACATACGGGCGGCGAGGAGAATGAACCCTCGCCAGGCAAGGTGGGCCATGTTTTTCACCCGTTTTGATTTCACCCTTTCCTACAAACCAGGTTCCCAGAACGTTAAGGCAGACGCACTGTCCCGGCTGTATGATACAGAGGAGAGGTCCTCAGATCCCACTCCCATAATTCCAGCTTCTCGTCTGGTGGCACCGGTGGTATGGGAGGTGGACGCGGACATCGAACGGGCGTCACGTTCAGAGCCCATTCCACCTGACTGTCCAGCTGGGCGTATGTACGTTCCGTTTGATGTCCGCGATCGTTTGATCTGTTGGGCTCATACGTCACCCTCCTCTGGTCATCCTGGTATCGGTCGGACGGTGCGCTGCCTTGCTGGGAAGTACTGGTGGCCCACTTTAGCTAAGGACGTGAGGGTTTATGTTTCCTCCTGTTCGGTATGTGCACAGTGCAAGGCACCTAGACATCTGCCCAGAGGGAAATTACAACCCCTTCCCGTTCCACAACGACCGTGGTCACACCTATCGGTCGATTTTGTGACGGATCTTCCCCCGTCGCAGGGTAAAACCACGATTCTGGTAGTTGTGGATCGGTTTTCTAAGTCCTGCCGTCTCCTTCCTTTGCCCGGTCTCCCTACGGCTCTACAAACGGCGGAGGCTCTGTTCACCCACGTATTCCGGCACTACGGGGTGCCTGAGGATATAGTTTCTGATCGGGGTCCCCAATTTACGTCTAGAGTCTGGAGGGCGTTTATGGAACGCCTGGGGATCTCGGTCAGCCTTACCTCAGGTTTCCACCCCGAGAGCAACGGGCAGGTGGAAAGAGTCAACCAGGATGTGGGTAGGTTTCTGAGGTCCTATTGCCAGGACCGGCCGGGGGAGTGGGCAGCTTACATCCCCTGGGCGGAGATGGCCCAAAACTCCCTCCGCCACTCCTCTACCAACCTATCACCATTTCAGTGTGTGCTAGGTTACCAGCCGGTCCTGGCACCATGGCATCAGAGCCAGATTGAGGCTCCTGCGGTGGATGAATGGTTTCGGCACTCTGAGGAGACTTGGAACGCTGCCCATGTGCGGTTACAGCGGGCCATCAGGAGACAAAAGGCGAGTGCCGACCGCCACCGCAGTGAGGCCCCGGTGTATGCACCGGGGGATCGGGTCTGGCTCTCGACCCGAAACCTACCCCTTCACCTGCCCTGCCGGAAGCTGGGTCCGCGGTTTGTGGGGCCATTCAAAGTCCTGAGGAGACTGAACGAGGTTTGTTATAGGTTACAACTCCCCCCTGATTACCGTATTAATCCCTCGTTCCATGTGTCTCTCCTCAGGCCGGTGGTGGCCGGTCCGCTCCAGCAGTCTGAGGTGCTGGAGGTCCCTCCGCCCCCTCTTGACATCGAGGGGGTCCCGGCGTATATCGTAAGGGCCATCATGGATTCTAGACGTCGGGCGAGGGGCCTTCAGTACCTCGTGGAGTGGGAGGGGTACGGTCCGGAGGAGAGATGCTGGGTACCGGTGGAGGACATTCTAGATCCGTCCATGTTACAGGAGTTTCACCGTCTCCACCCGGATCGCCCTGCACCTCGCCCTCCGGGTCGTCCCCGAGGCCGGTGTCGTCGCGCTGCTGGAGCCGCGCGTCAGGGGAGGGGTACTGTCACGACTTCCGCCGAAGTCGGCCCTTCTCCTTGTTCGGGTGGTGTTCGGCGGTCGACGTCACCGGCTTTCTAGTCACCATCGATCTATTTTTCAGTTTCGTTTTGTTTTGTCTGTTTATACACACCTGGTTTCAATTCCCCCATCATGTTCCCTATTTAACCTTCTGGCTTTCATTTCTGTTTTGTCCGTGATTGTTTGTGCGTTAGGTGTTGTGATGTTTACGTGTGTATTTATTATATTTTCCATTTGTGGAACTTCTGCATCTATTTTGAGTAAAACACTGTGGTTTCACTCAACACCTGTGTCCTGCGCTTGACTCCGATACTTCTCCGCACACAACCCTGACATTAGTAAATAAATAATTAAGCTAATTGGTATATCGCTGATTCATCATTTACGCTAGGGTTCATGCAGATATCCAAGAGTTTCCGACATTCTGAATGAGACTGATAGAAGGTAAACAATTAATTAATGACTGAAATGTAAGAGATATTTACATGTTTAAGAGTTCATTCGGAAAACGGTAACTCTTTAAGTAAACTTTTTCCGTGGTGCCCCAAGATTGCGAATGAGTTAAATGTTACGGGATTAATTTAATCATCGTAATAATTAAACATAGTTAATCAATTTGATAAAACAATCACCATCACATTACTGATAGTCAAGACACGACAATGGCCTTATGACCCAGATAATGAAATGACCTTGGCATAGAGTGGTTCCTCCTTTAAAAGTTGCTAGCTTACACCGCGGGACTTCGAGGTACCCAGCGTCATGCCTTCATTGCTCCAGACCACCACAAGGGGGAGTTAGAGCACCCATTATGCATTTGGGTCCAAAGGTTTTTATATGACTAATCATATCGAGTGGTTCCAATGACAAATTTTGACGCGAGCCACCCGTCCCTGGTTGAAGATGGCTGACAAAATGTACAATTGAGAGGAATATGTAAGTTAGTGTAGAGACAAACGTTTGTGCATATTTTTTGTCATAAAGTTCATTTACGAAAATCGCTATTTAGCAAGTTATCTGACTAGCTAACATTAGCCAGCTAGCTTGTGTTGGGAGAATGAATTTGTAATTGGTGTTGTTTAATGTTTTAGGGACTCCTGAGAAAACCAGCAAACCAGGCTGTCGTCTTGTGAAACAGTAGATGTAAAGAATCTAGCTAGCTAAAGCATTTTCTTTAAATTGAATGTACAATTGTGTGAGCTTGCCTTGCAATGCAGCTGAAGTAACATACAGTGGGGAGAACAAGTATTTGATACACTGCCGATTTTGCAGGTTTTCCTACTTACAAAGCATGTAGAGGTCTGTCATTTTTATCATAGGTACACTTCAACTGTGAGAGACGGAATCTAAAACAAAAATCCAGAAAATCACATTGTATGATTTTTAAGTAATTAATTTGCATTTTATTGCATGACATAAGTATTTGATCACCTACCAACCAGTAAGAATTCCGGCTCTCACAGACCTGTTAGTTTTTCTTTAAGAAGCCCTCCTGTTCTCCACTCATTACCTGTATTAACTGCACCTGTTTGAACTCGTTACCTGTATAAAAGACACCTGTCCACACACTCAATCAAACAGACTCCAACCTCTCCACAATGGCCAAGACCAGAGAGCTGTGTAAGGACATCAGGGATAAATTGTAGACCTGTACAAGGCTGGGATGGGCTACAGGACAATAGGCAAGCAGCTTGGTGAGAAGGCAACAACTGTTGGCACAATTATTAGAAAATGGAAGAAGTTCAAGATGACGGTCAATCACCCTCGGTCTGGGGCTCCATGCAAGATCTCACCTCGTGGGGCATCAATGATCATGAGGAATGTGAGGGATCAGCCCAGAACTACACGGCAGGACCTGGTCAATGACCTGAAGAGAGCTGGGACCACAGTCTCAAAGAAAACCATTAGTAACACACTACGCCGTCATGGATTAAAATCCTGCAGCGCACGCAAGGTCCCCCTGCTCAAGCCAGCGCATGTCCAGGCCCGTCTGAAGTTTGCCAATGACCATCTGGATGATCCAGAGGAGGAATGGGAGAAGGTCATGTGGTCTGATGAGACAAAAATAGAGCTTTTTGCTCTAAACTCCACTCGCCGTGTTTGGAGGAATAGAAGGATGAGTACAACCCCAAGAACACCATCCCAACCGTGAAGCATGGAGGTGGAAACATCATTCTTTGGGGATGCTTTTCTGCAAAGGGGACAGGACGACTGCACCGTATTGAGGGGAGGATGGATGGGGCCATGTATCGCGAGATCTTGGCCAACAACCTCCTTCCCTCAGTAAGAGCATTGAAGATGGGTCGTGGCTGGGTCTTCCAGCATGACAACGACACGAAGCACACAGCCATGGCAACTAAGGAGTGGCTCCGTAAGAAGCATCTCAAGGTCCTGGAGTGGCCTAGCCAGTCTCCAGACCTGAACCCAATAAAAAATCTTTGGAGGGAGCTGAAAGTCCGTATTGCCCAGCGACAGCCCCGAAACCTGAAGGATCTGGAGAAGATCTGTAGGGAGGAGTGGGCCAAAATCCCTGCTGCAGTGTGTGCAAACCTAGTCAAGAACTACAGGAAACGTATGATCTCTGTAATTGCAAACAAAGGTTTCTGTACCAAATATTAAGTTCTGCTTTTCTGATGTATCAAATACTTATGTCATGCAATAAAATGCAAATGAATTTCTTAAAAATCATACAATGTGATTTTCTGGATTTTTGTTTTAGATTCCGTCTCTCATAGTTGAAGTGTACCTATGATAAAAATTACAGACCTCTACATGCTTTGTAAGTAGGAAAACCTGCAAAATTGTCAGTGTATCAAATACTTGTTCTCCCCACTGTAGCTAACTATTTACTTGCTTATTGTGTAGTGGAGGATAAAAATAACTGTATGCCTACGGATGTGTAGCTAGCTACAGTATGTAGCCGATCTGTCTATGGACCCTAAAACATTAGGTTCTGAACTAATAGTCATACCAATCTATGAACCTCAGCTATCATAGTTGTTGTATCAACTTCAAGTCTGAATGGCATGTAACCGGTGGGAAATGGGTAGCTAGTTAGTGGGGTGTGCGCTAATAGCATTTCAATCGGTGACGTCACTCGCTCTGAGACCTTGAAGTAGTTGTTCCCCTTGCTCTGCAAAAGCCATGGCTTTTGTGGAGAGATGGGTAACGATGCTTCGAGGGTGGCTGTTGTCGACGTGTGCAGAGGTTCCCTAGTTCGAGCCCAAGTAGGGGAAAGGAGAGGGACAGAAGCTATACTTTTACATATGGATAGAATAGAATATAATAACTTTAAAGGATGCAAGTCCTATATACATGTACTGTAGTTATTCCCACATTGTAGCCTGTACATTGAATATATTCACTGATCAGGTCCTCTTCCTTGGCAAATAAAGGTGCGGTTCAGGTATGAATCTCTGAGACATTCTTTTTCAGTCATATCAAACTCCATTATTTGAATGATGCTGTGTCTGCATGTATGTATTACAATTATACACTTCAACAGTGTTTACCACTCATGCTCCTGGAACATCAATGATTACACATTGTAACTATGCAATAGTGCTACTTGTGCAGAATACATGACGCACAACCGAAGATGCTGCCATATCCTGCCAGCACGCTCACAAGCGAGCCACTCAGGAGCAGAATGATGATGATGCATGGAAGAGGGAAAATAATTAGGTGGGAACAACAATTTGTTGCAAATTGGGGAGGGGGGTTAATAGCTGAACAACAGACTATTCAACCTTTACTAAAGAATAGTCTAATAGCCGAGCTAGGTGTGAAAATCACCCCTCCTTTCACAGACCAGATTTGCCCTAACGACCAAAGGGAAGCTTGCTACTCAATGTAATAAAGTAATGACTTTTCAAAAAAGTTACCTTACACGTTATGTTAGCTGGCAATTTGTTAGCTACGCTGTCCTGACGAACCACATAGCATGTCATTACAGCAGTATGTACCGGTATGTTAGCTAGCTACCTAACGTTAGTAGTTATACATCAAACTTGCCAGTATATTAACTATAGGCTATCTAACTACCCAACGTTTATTGACTTAATTATTCTCGTCATTCTTAGCTTAGCATAATGGTATAGTCGTTGTGCTTTCTCAATGGACATTCGGGTGGTTTCGTAAATTCGCTCTGGCTATCTATAGGCTGGACAATAGAACGAGTCAAAATTCACCCAAGGTGGAAAAATGGCTTAAGAATGTTGGGTAAACTGGAACACTAGCGCGAGCCCATAGTAAATTAATGGAAGCGAACATTCGCAGGGCCTGTTTTGACTGGAGTGATGCTTAGAATTCCATAAAAAATGTATCCCTTTTTATTTTACCACTACAATCTGTTCATCGGACGAAACTGGAAAAAAACTACTTGTGTAGAAAGTAAACATCCGCACCTCGATGGTGTCAACTGTGCTAATGTCTGCATAATGAAATAGTAGGGAATTTTTTAAAACTTGTATTTCTGGTCTAGCGAGTGATGACAAACAAGCTCGCTGTCCAGACTTACATAATTACAAAGAGGAGATTCTCCTGATTAAAATGGTGCCCGTGTAACAGTTTTGCTTCTGACCCTCTCTTCGCCCCTACCTGGACTCGAACCAGGGACCCTCTGCACACATCGACAACAGCCACCCTCGAAGCATCGTTACCCATCGCTCCACAAAAACTACTTCAAGGTCTCAGAGCGAGTGACGTCACCAATTGAAACGCTATTAGCGTGCATTTTACACATGTTACACATTTTACACATTTTACACATGTTACACCCGACTTGAAAAAAACTAAATATACACAGTAAGATATTTGGCGAAATAGACCGGCATGCATCACCATAGGAAAACAATGGGGAGCTCAGCGTTCCAAGGGCAAAGAGTATTTTGGGGCTAGCATTTGATGACAAGCGAACTAGCTGCCCAGGCTTACATAATTAGAAAGAAAAGATTCTCATGATTAAAATGCTGTCCAACTTGAAAAAAATCAAAATATACATATTGCAAGATATTTGGCGAAATAGACAGACATGCCTATATTTCCTCCATAGGAAACAACGGGAAGACCGCAGAGTTCCAATATTATTTTTGTTTTAACTATAAAACAACGTGAGCAGATCTCATTGCCAACAATATCGAAGCAGGCATTGTGATGTTGAACAATAAGCTGGGAATAGAACTTTCACAAGGCGAGTTGGTACCACGGTGCTCAATAGAACTAATAGGAGCTGGCAGGATGAAAAATGCGCTAAAGTAAGGCCTGTTTTTTTGCGATTACCTCAAAACAACAGCAAGCAGCTGGGAAACTGGGCTCCACGGCGGATGCAATGAACTAGTTTTTATCAGAAAAGAACGTTGTTAAAAATTTCATGTGTCTAGCCTACTATCTACACAGATTTCAGAGCACTCTTGTCTGAGTGTACCAGAGAGCAGAATACCAGAGCACAGTAGCCTAATAAACAGATAACCACATTTCGTTAATAAAATTAAGATAAAAAACACCCTTTCAAAATGCAGATGTTGATTTAGTTATGGATCCATAACGAATTACTATGGGAATAAATATCACTGATTTACAAAAATATTGTAACAAAGTTGTCTAATGAAAGCAAACCATTTAGAATCCTCCAAACATGACAAGACAATCACGTTGTACAGCGCCATATTTTCCATTCCATCCTAATGGAAACCCTTAGGGTTTAATTTTTCTCTGAATGGAAACACCATAATATTAATCAAATTAATTAAGTCAAATTTCTTAATCAATACCATATACAATGTTATTACAAAAAAGGTTTTAAATTCTCTGGTAATCCCAATATGGAATACTATCAAATGCTTCTCAAAGATGCCCTCTGGTGGTCAAACTAGCAATAACTTGCAGTAACAGAAGAAATGGCTGAGAATTAAATGACGTGCCACAGAATGCTGCGGCAGCACGCAGGGTGTGCTGCAGTATGACGCAACTTTTAAAGGAGGACCCACTGTATTCCCACGTTACAATACCGCCCCTAACACCCATATATGTACATACATAGACAGATACAGTGTGTAGTGTAGGCACACATTGTTACACTAGAATAGTATAGTAGCTGTTTGCAGTTTGTGCAATTACATTATGTAAATTCATATTTTTATGCATTAGATTTGTTAACCAACTCAATACATTTTGACTAAACCACCTTGTTTTCGACCACTCAGTTATGTAAATTGTGATGTGTTTATTTGCATTCAATGTGAATCTAATTGAAAGGCTATGATTTTGCAAACCAGGGGAGACAGTATTGTTGACAGTATTGACAAAATTGTACCCTTGACTGTCACGGATGATTGAGTGGTGTATAAAATCGAGTATTCAGTTATGCAATCTCCATAGACAAACATTGGCAGTAGAATGGCCCATACTGAAGAGCTCAGTGACTTTCTACGTGGCACCATCATAGGATGGCACCTTTCCCACAAGTCAGTTTGTCAAATTTCTGCCCTGCTAGAGCTTCCCCGGTCAACTGTAAGTACTGTTATTGTGAATGTCTAGGAGCAACAACGGCTCAGCCGCGAAGTGGTAGGCCACACAAGCTCACAGAATGGAACCGCCGTGTGCTGAAGCGCGTAGCCAACACATTGTCTATTCTTGGTTGCAACACTCATTACTGAGTTCCAAACTGTCTCGCGAAGCAACATCAGCACAAGAACTGTTAGTCGGGAGCTTCATGAAATGGGTTTCCATGGATGAGCAGCCGCACACAAGCCTAAAATCACCATGCGCAAGCATTGGCTGGAGTGGTGATAAAGATCGCCGCCATTAGACTCTAGATCAGTGGAAACGCGTTCACGCTTCACCATCTGGCAGTCCGACTGACAAATCTGGGTTTGGAGGATGCCAGGAGAATGCTACCTGCCAGAATGCATAGTGCCAACTGTAAAGTTTGGTGGAGGAGGAATAATAGTCTGGGGCTGTTTTTCATGGTTTGGGCTAGGCCACTTAGTTCCATTGAAGGGAAATCTTAACAGTACAGCATACAATGACATTCTATACAATTCTGTGCTTCCAACTTTGTGGCAACAGTTTGGGGAAGGCCATTTCCTGTTTCAGCATGACAATACCCCTGTGCACAAAGCGAGGTCCATACAGAAATGGTTCATCAAGTAGAAGAACTTGACTGGCCTGCACAGAGCCCTGACCTCAACCCCATCAAACCCTTTTAGGATGAATTGGAACGCTGACTGTGCGCCAGGCTTAATCGCCCAACATCGGTGCCCGACTTCACTAATGTTTGTGGCTGAATGGAAGCAAGTCCCCACAGCAATGTTCCAACATCTAGTGTGGAAAGCCTTCACAGAAGAGGGGAGGCGGTTATAGCAGTAAAGGGGGGACCAACTCAATATAAATGCCCATGATTTTGGATTGAGATCTTCGACACGCAGGTGTCCACATACCATGTAGTGTAGAACTATCAATCCGTGATATTGTTCCGTCAGTCATGCTTTTTTCATTGCCATCATTGTTACGAAATTATCATAATACAACAGTTTAATGCTTTAACATGTTCTCAATTTCTTTTAAAAGAGCAGCTTCTGCCAATTTAAAGGAAAGATTCACCCATTTTGAATGTTATATTGTTTCCCGGGTTCATTTCATGTTTTCATGTCTATCTGAGCTATTGCCGTTCAAGCAGTTAGAAATACAGCCGGTAAGTGTTGCATCATGACACTCTTCTGCCTCCATGTGTTGTAGTGCCGTGTAAATAGATTCTTCAGCATAGAAATGTTATACAGTCACCTCCAAAATATCTGGCACCCTTGATAAAGATGAGCAAAACAAGACTGTGTAAAACAAATAATACAATTGCTGAGCTATATCGAAGGCAATTTTTTTGGGGGAAAAGGTGATTATTTTATACCAATTAAATTGCTCAGGGAAAGTATGAAAGAGTATTAGGGCCAATTGAATTACAAAAATAAACGGTGATGAGTGGTGGTAAATAAAATAACATGGTTAGTTAGCTTTTTTCTTCAACTTGTATTTATTTAGGGGAACCCATTGAGACCAGGGCCCCAATTACAATGGCACCCTAGGTACAAGAATACACCACATTCAAAATGATCAATACAATGTTTATTAACTACAAATGACAGAATCAACACTACAGCTTCAAACACCGCAAATACAATTATTTACATTCAATCCAAACAGTTTCAATTCTCATTCAATTCATTCACCATTAAAAGTCCTAAACGGCACTAGAGAGTGAAGATGTAGGTAGTTTTGTGGGCTATTCCAAAAAAATGGGGGGGCACTAAAACTGAAGGTGTAGATCGGTACGTACTAGTGGAAACTCAAGAGTTAACCATTCCAGTGAACAGGTTTGGTGTCTCATATTTTTTTCTTTTAACAGTGAAGTCGTGGTAGGTCAACAGCTTGTGCAGTAGAGCTTTGTAAACAAAAGGTAGTAATGAAGTGATCTACGGGACTGTAACGCTCGTCTTTCTCCTCATCTGAAGAGGAGCAAGGATCGGACCAATATGCAGCGTAGTTTAAAGACATAATCACGTTTATTTAAACGACTGGCTGACGGCTCTGGCAGGTCATGACTGGCTGACGGCTCTAGCTGGTCATGTCTGGCGGGCGGCTCTGGCTGCTCCTGTCTGGCGGGCGGCTCTGGCTGCTCCTGTCTGGCGGGCGGCTCTGGCTGCTCCTGTCTGACGGGCGGCTCTGGCTGCTCCTGTCTGGCGGGCGGCTCTGGCTGCTCCTGTCTGGCGGGCGGCTCTGGCTGCTCCTGTCTGGCGGGCGGCTCTGGCTGCTCCTGTCTGGCGGGCGGCTCTGGCTGCTCCTGTCTGGCGGGCGGCTCTGGCTGCTCCTGGCTGACGGACGGCTCTGGCGGCTCCTGACTGACGGACGGCTCTGAAGGCTCAGGACAGACGGGCGGCTCTGAAGGCTCAGGACAGACGGGCGGCTTTGAAGGCTCAGGACAGACGGGCGGCTTTGAAGGCTCAGGACAGACGGGCGGCTGTGAAGGCTCAGGACAGACGGGCAGTTCAGACGGCGCTGGGCAGACGGATAGCGCAGATGGCACTGGGCAGACGGGCAGTGCAGGCGGCTCTGGGCAGACGGGCAGTGCAGGCGGCACTGGGCAGACGAGCAGTGCAGGCGGAACTGGGCAGACGGGCAGTGCAGGCGGAACTGGGCAGACGGCAGACTCTGGCCGGCTGAGGCGCACAGTAGGCCTGGTGCGTGGTGCCGGAACTGGTGGTACCGGGCTAAGGTTACGCACCTTAAGGCTAGTGCGGGGAGCAGCAACAGGGCGCACAGGGCTCTGGAGACGCACAGGAGGCTTGGTGCGTGGTGCCGGAACTGGTGGTACCGGGCTGGAGACACGCACCACAGGGCGTGGAGGAGGAACAGGGCTCTGAAGACGCACTGGAAGCCTGGTGCGTGGTGTAGGCACTGGTGGTACTGGGCTGGGGGCGGGGAGGTGGCGCCGGATATACCGGACCGTGGAGGCGTACTGGCTCCCTTGAGCACCGAGCCTGCCCAACCTTACCTGGTTGAATGCTCCCCGTAGCCCGACCAGTGCGGGGAGGTGGAATAACCCGCACTGGGCTGTGTTGGCGAACCGGGGACACCATGCGTAAGGCTGGTGCCATGTATGCCGGCCCGAGGAGACGCACTGGAGACCAGACGCGTTGAGCCGGCTTCATGGCACCTGGCTCAATGCTCAATCTAGCCCGGCCAGTGCGGGGAGGTGGAATAACCCGCACCGGGCTAAGCACACGTACAGGAGACACCGTGCGCTTTACCGCATAACACAGTTTCTGCCCGTACTTTCGCTCTCCACGGTAAGCTCGGGGAGTTGGCGCAGGTCTCCTACCTGACTTCGCCACACTCCCTTGTAGCCTCCCCCCAAAAACATTTTGGGCTTGACTCACAGGCTTCCAGCCTCGCTTCCGTGCTGCCTCCTCATACCACCGCCTCTCGGCTTTAGCTGCCTCCAGCTCTTCACGAGGGCGGCGATATTCTCCAGGTTGTGCCCATGGTCCATTACCGTCCAGAATTTCCTCCCATGTCCAGAAATCCTGCGATTGCTGCTGCTGCTTTTTCCCACGCTGTTTGGTCCTTGGTTGGTGGGTGATTCTGTAACCCTCGTCTTTCTCCTCATCTGAAGAGGAGCAACGATCGGACCAATATGCAGCGTAGTTTAAAGACATAATCACGTTTATTTAAACGAAGACGAAAAACACTTGAACTACAAAATAACAAACGACGTGAACAGACCTGAACTTGAGAACAAAACACATGAACGCACGAACAGGACGGAACACACGAACGAACGAAACGAAACAGTCCCGTGTGGTACAAACACTGACACAGGAACAATCACCCACAAACAAACAGTGAGAACAGCCTACCTTAATATGGTTCTCAATCAGAGGAAACGTAAAACACCTGCCCCTAATTGAGAACCATATCAGGCTAATACATTGAACCCAACATAACATAGAATGCCCACCCCAACTCACGCCCTGACCATACTAAACAAAGACAAAATAAAAGAAATAAGGTCAGGAACGTGACAGGGACTTTAATGAGGACCAGCAAACCTTTTGACACAGGATGCAGTGTACCTGTGATAAAGCTAAGGGCGCTATGGTAGACCGCATCCAAAGGTTTAATAGGAATGGCTGCTGCATTTCTATAAATGGTGTCACCATAGCATTTGAAGTCCTCTAGTTTGTGTAAGTAAATATATAATATCCCTAAGCTATTGTTGCTAAAATGTTGAAATGAATTATCATGATGATAAATGATAATTGCTAGCTGGCTCTGTGAAATTACATGTATTTTGGCCAATAGACATGTTCATTGTGATTTAAAAAGAAAGAATGTGGGGTAATGCAAGGAGGGGGTGATGCCTGACCAATGCAGGGGTGAGGAGGGTTAAAAAGGAGGGGTGACGCATGACTAGAGCAGGGTTGATCAGTAGTGGGGCGTGGGTAAAATCACTGGGGAACCCAAATCTCCCGCCTCAAAAAAACAGATATTGTTGTGATATTTGCATTGTTTGCTCTATAACCTTTTAGTTTATACAGTGCATTCGGAAAGTATTCAGACCTTGTGACTTTTTCACATTTTGATACGTTACAGCCTTATCTAAAATGACAAAGCAAAAACAGGTTTTTATACAGTTTTGCAAATGCTTTAAAAAAAACAACTCATATCACATTTACATACGTTTTCAGACCCTTTACTCAGTACTTTGTTGGCAGCAATTACAGCCTCGAGTCTTCTTGGGTATGACGCTACAAGCTTGGCACACCTGTATTTGGGGACTTTCTCCCATTCTTCTCTGCAGATCCTCTCAAGCTCTGTCCGTTTGGATGGGGAGCATCGCTGCACAGCTATTTTCAGGTCTCTGCTGGGCCACTCAAGGACATTCAGAGACTTGTCCCGAAGCCACTCCTGCGTTGTCTTGGCTGTGTGGTTAGGGTTGTTGTTCTGTTGGAAGGTGAACCTTCGCCCCAGTCTGAGGTCCTGAGCCACTGGAGGAGCAAGGTTTTCATCAAGGATCTCTCTGTACTTTGCTCCGTTAATATTTCCCTCGATCCTGACTAGTCTCCCAATCCCTGCCGCTGAGAAACATCCCCACAACATGATTCTGCCACCACCATGCTTCACCGTAGGGATGGTGCCAGGTCTCCTCCAGACGTGACGCTTGGCATTAAGGCCAAAGAGTTCGATCTTGGTTTTATCAGACCAGAGAATCTTGTTTCTCATGAACTGAGAGTCCCTTAAGTTTCTATTGGCAAACTCTAAGCGGGCTGTCATGTGCCTTTTACTGAGGAGTGGCTTCCGTCTGGCCACTCTACCATAAAGGCCTGATTGGTGGAATGCTGCAGAGATGGTTGTCCTTCTGGAAGGTTCTCCCATGTCCACAGAGGAACTCTGGAGCTCTTTCAGATTTACCTTCAGGTTCTTGGTCATTGAACTCACCTCAGGTGGACTTAAGGATGATCAATGGAAACAGGATGCACCTGAGCTCAATTTCTAGTCTCATAGAAAATGGTCTGGATACTTATTTAAATAAGGTATTTCTGTTTTTTATAGATTTGCAAAAAATTCTAAAAACCTGTTTTAGAAATGTCATTATGGAGTAATGTGTGTAGATTGATGAGGATATGTATTTATTGAATACATTTTAGCATAAGGCTGGAACGTAACAAAATGTGGAAAAAAGGGAAGGGGTCTGAATAATTTACAAATGCACTGTATACCTTGCCACCATGATATATAGGCCTGAGGCCGAGACAAGAAGATACAGTGGCAGAATAAACTCAACCACACCTTATTTTCATCACAAAAGCTGAGAGCAACCTCTGTTCGATGAAGTCCACAAAGCATATTGCATGTAACAAATTGTTACATGACCTACAGTATGGTCAAGCAAGTTAATGTTTCCAAAGTTTTTAGACTACTAAACAACTACAGTGGGGCAAAAAAGTATTTAGTCAGCCACCAATTGTGCAAGTTCTCCCACTTAAAAAGATGAGAGAGGCCTGTAATTTTCATCATAGGTACACTTCAACTATGACAGACAAAATGAGGGGAAAAAAATC
Organism: Salvelinus alpinus; assembly: GCF_045679555.1. Taxonomy (NCBI): domain Eukaryota; kingdom Metazoa; phylum Chordata; class Actinopteri; order Salmoniformes; family Salmonidae; genus Salvelinus; species Salvelinus alpinus. The sequence continues at coordinate 67,102,652 of NC_092094.1, forward strand.
CAGAAAATCACATTGTAGGATTTTTAATGAATTTCTTTGCAAATGATGGTGGAAAATAAGTATTTGGGAGAACTTGCACAATTGGTGGCTGACTACATACTTTTTTGTCCCACTGTATTGGTATCAAAGCACAGGCGAGACCCAAATGCAGACACAGGAGGCAGAAGGTTGGAGTCTTACAATGTTTATTAATCCAAAGGGGTAGGCAAGAGAATGGTCATGGACAGGCAAAAAGGTCAAAAGCAGATCAGAGTCCAGGAGGTACAGAGTGGCAGACAGGCTTGTGGTCAAGGCAGGCAGAATGGTCAGGCAGGTGGGTACAGAGTCCAGAAACAGGCAAGGGTCAAAACCGGGAGGACTAGAAAAAGGAAAATGTAAAAAGCAGGAGAACGGGGAAAACGCTGGTTGACTTGGAAACATACAAGACGAACTGGCACAGAGAGACAGGAAACACAGGGATAAATACACTGGTACAGAGAGACAGGAAACACAGGGATAAATACACTGGGGAAAACAAGCGACACCTGGAGGGGGTGGAGACAATCACAAGGACAGGTGAAACAGATCAGGGCGTGACAATTGGTTTAGAACCATGGAGAGTTACCAAAAGTCACAAAGAAAACAGGAGCTACCTCCACTATTCCAGCACCATTTCAACTTCAACATCATCAAATCATCGATGCTTAGTCTAATACGGTGACAACTAAAAGATACTAAAAACTATTTAGTCCAATCAACATGAGCTAAATATGATGTGGCTGTCCATGGTTCAGATTTCTTCTAGCCTAACTTCCTTTCATGGGTAACGATGAGCAAGCTAGTTAACATTAGCCTACTACATCTAGCTACATATTGAACTTCCATCCTCTCAGGCCAGCATCACAATGTAGGAAGTTATGGTTGGATCAGAATCGCCGTTATAATCATTGGCCAGTACGGATAATTAAGTAAAACCACACATCCAAATCCCTATCTCCGTCCATGGCTAATTAAGGAAAGGGCCAATTTTAGCTAGCTAGCCACCGGAGGACAACAACACAACGAGATGCGACAATTCAAGTTTTCTTCTGTCAATTACGTTTTGCTTTTGATGTGATATGATTGGTGTGAAGCCAAATCCAAACTGGCTTCCCTTGACAACCTTTTTTGGTGGCCTGACCATTCACAGTTGAGCTCACTCAGTTTACCTCAACACTGATAAGCTATTATTTTAAAAACTTTTTAAAATCAAATACTAGTTGGCTTCTCCTGCATTCAATGCCACAGGGGCGGCAACAATGTCATACTCTTTTTGACCAGACAGCATCAGATAGATGGGCTACAGAGTCAGAGGGGCTCTGTTTCGCTTGCTCGAATACTTTCTCCGGTGAGATACATTCAGCCTCTTGCAAATGTAAGGAAACTATTAAATACAGAAAGACAAAAGATATATATTTTTTTGTTTATTCTTTTTTTTTATTATGGGAAGCATGGCTTCCCTTAGCATCAATGAATACACACCATTGACTATGGGAGGGATGAGAGTTGAGGAGGAGGGGTGATACTTGACAAGGGGAGGGATGAGGGTTGAGGAGGAGGGATAACACTTGACTAGTGCAGGGTTAACACTAGGAGAGCGTCCTGTTGATTATTGTATGTATTATGTATTAAATTGAGATAGTATATGACAACAGGATGAATAGTCATCTATAACACCATTCATAATTAGTTATATAAAACTGCTTATGACATGTTATGACAAATGTTATAAAAGCTTTATGAATGGTAATGAATGGTAAGTGTTAACAACATAACTTAATGAATATATTTTTCCATACTTGTCACCTCTGTAACAACGTTATATCTATGCTCCATGCATATTAAACTGTGTGTATCTGCGTGTGTGTGTGTGTAGGTCATTCAGGCATCTTGCCGCAGTCTGCTCTTCAGGAGGAGGAAGGGGGTGGAGACACGGAGTACAGTGAGAAGCCACAACCCTTCCCTCAGCCAGAGCTCAGACTATCCCAGGCCTTGACAGACCTGAAGAGCCAGGATTGGTCAGGAGAAGCCCATTCCTCTTATTTTATTTAACCTTTAATATTCATACAGTTTTGGTTAATTGAGATTATGATCTACTTTGCAAGAGAGAACCTTTCAAGGTATAGCAGCAGTTGTCAGTCACAAAAGTGACAAATATACAACACAAAGTGAAAACCAAAAACCTTATTCCCATTCACATAATGTCATTTTCTATCATTCATACTTACATCACAGTACTTGACGGTGTGTTTGTTTGTGATATCCTTCCAAAGAAGATCCATTTAAATCGGTCACCTTTATTTTACATACTGTACAGTACATGCGTGGAATAATTGTTGTATTTAAAATGTCCCCGAAAAAAAAATATATGTCATCCATAGCCTGCACTCACATAGTGAATGGAGGTTAGGTTTTCAATTTTCTGGCAACAGACATTCCTGCAGTCAGCGTGCCAATCGCACGCTCCCTCAAAACTTGAGACATATGAGGCATTGTGTTGTGTGACAAAACTGCACATTTTAAAGTGTGCTTTTATTGTCCCTAGAACAAGGTGCACCTATGTAATGATCATGCTGTTTAATAAGCTTCTTGATATGCCACACCGGTTGTCTGGTGGATGGATTATATTGGCAAAGGAGAAATGCTCACCAATAGGGATGTAAACAAATAAGCTTTTTGTGCGTATGGATTTTTTCCCAGTTCATTAAATATGGGACCAACCCTTCACATGTTGCGTTCATATTTTTGTTCAGTTTAATATGTGCATATTATATTATAGAACCCAAAAATGCAGGAACATTTGAATTTACAGTATGTAAACGTAACATGATGAACAGGGAAGTTATTTACTCTCAAGGGTGGCGAATAAAATATAGCTGAAATCCACGCCTCCTGAAAATTACATAAAAAAAGACCCAGCTGCTTGGTCAACCCAGCATGAGAGTAAAAAATACCCAACTGATGGTTAAATGAACCAATGTTTGGGTAATGCCAACAACCCAACAAGTTTATTCACACCACCCAACTGGCTGGGTCAAAATATCCCAACGTGTGTTCTGTCCAATATTTATCCAGCGCTGTTACCAAATAACCTAAATTGGGTTGTTTTTAACACAGTATTTTTTTTCTGTGTCTACGGCCCTGTATGCGAGATATGTTTGTAACAGCATTTGGGATTGCTCCATCTTGGGAACAGGTATAAATTGAATAACAAAGCAAATCCTGAAACATTTCAGATGTGAAAATACCCTATTCTATACAAAGTAATTGGAATAATTAAGTGTTTGCCCCTTGAAATTATAGTTTAAGTGGATTTCAGTGCTGCAGCTAGGCACTGTGATCAATGACACAGTGGGAGAGGGAGACAAAGGGAGGCACCTCTCTCTGTCTCCTGCTGTCCACATCGATCATGTATTGCATTGAAGGAAAGGGGAGGGAATAGAAACCTCTTCATGAACTCAAAGCAAGGCAGTCGAGTGAGAACAGCTGCCATATCAGAACATGTCTCCTTCCAGGTTTTAAACAAACAAATAAACAAACCTTTTCACCTCCCTTAAAAACACAGAGCACACTCACTTTTGTAAGGGTTGTTAATGTTATAGTTTTTTCGTTAAATATGCACAACTTCTTTCAAGATTTACATATGACCAAAAACGTAGGCTACATCAGCCAGAGTAATACCATATAACAATGCATTACACTTTTGTTACAATGCACATAAAGAATAGTTTAAAACATTAAGGAATATTGCACATTTTTATTCTATAGTTTGTCCTACTAAAACTAGCCTCGTATGGAATAGTTAATTTATATTGCATTTGATAATAATGCATTGGTAATGTTGTGTTTTATACATGTGTTGAAAATACACCATATGTGTATGGTATGGTGCGTCACTTGAATGGGTTGAGTCACTGACGTGATCTTCCTGTCTGGGTTGGCGCCCCCCTTGGGTTGTGCCGTGTCGGAGATCTTTGTGGGCTATACTCGGCCTTGTCTCAGGATGGTAAGTTGGTGGTTGAAGTTATCCCTCCAGTGGTGTGGGGGCTGTGCTTTGGCAATGTGGGTGAGTTATATCCTTCCTGTTTGGCCCTGTCTGGGGGTATCATCGGATGGGGCCACAGTGTCTCCTGACCCCTCCTGTCTCAGCCTCCAGTATTTATGCTGCAGTAGTTTATGTGTCGGGGGGCTAGGGTCAGTTTGTTATATCTGGAGTACTTCTCCTGTCTTATCCGGTGTCCTGTGTGAATTTAAGTATGCTCTCTCTAATTCTCTCTTTCTCTCTTTCTTTCTCTCTCTCGGAGGACCTGAGCCCTAGGACCATGCCTCAGGACGACCTGGCATGATGACTCCTTGCTGTCCCCAGTCCACCTGGCCGTGCTGCTGCTCCAGTTTCAACTGTTCTGCCTGCAGCTATGGAAGAGATACTCTTAATGATCGGCTATGAAAAGCCAACTGACATTTACTCCTGAGGTGCTGACTTGCTGCACCCTCGACAACTACTGTGATTATTATTATTTGACCATGCTGGTCATTTATGAACATTTGAACATCTTGGCTATGTTCTGTTATAATCTCCACCCGGCACAGCCAGAAGAGGACTGGCCACCCCTCATAGCCTGGTTCCTCTCTAGGTTTTGGCCTTTCTAGGGAGTTTTTCCTAGCCACCGTGCTTCTACACCTGCATTGCTTGCTGTTTGGGGTTTTAGGCTGGGTTTCTGTACAGCACTTTGAGATATCAGCTGATGTACGAAGGGCTATATAAATACATTTGATTTGATATGTATGAGTGCCACACCTGCAAAAAGCATACAGTAGAGGCACACTGTTGTCTACTGTATACTTTTTTGCAGGGTGTGGCACTCCTACAGTTATAATTATTTGCGATTCAAATCGTTCTTGGTAATATTGTTTGGTAATAAACAAAGGCAAAATATTGCACCATCAGATGGCCGGCAATCTCTCCAACAGCCACTGTAACTGCTCGAGCAAGCATTTTACACACACTAATCCACTTTGCTTAAAACATCAACCTTAATCCGTAGCAGCAAATTACAACACGCCACAATTGAAAACTACGCTACTCGTTTTGGTGTGTTATTTACTTAATCTTCCTAATGGCAAAGTGTCTTTACTCATGTAAATGGGTAGCTATGTTCTTACCATGCAACTATCCCCTTCTCCCCTTCTGCCTTTTCTGTGCGTAAACCATTGTGTTGGGTCTCGGGGACAGGTAGGGAAATACACGCGGAAACTATAGTGCCGCTGTAGCACTTGCAAAACCAACAGGAAAATGTGCACGCAGAGCTCCAACTAAGGCATTTTTTCTAACACATTCGAGGGGGAACTATACAAGTATGCTGTGAAGCTGTTGTCGCCGCTTGGCTTTATCGGACCGACTAGGTTATCTGTGTTACATCTTTCCCGGGGAGTCGTGAAAGGGAAGGATGCAGATTTTTAGTTCGTTTTGCAGTTTGTCTATTGGAATAAGACACGATGCCCTGGAAACACAGGGGTAAACAACGACGATGAGAATATAACATTTGATAGCACACTATGGATACGTATGTGGCTGTAAAGGTAAGGGTTGCGCCTTTTACTATATTATGCCATTGTCGGAGATGATCATTCTCTTAAATATTGTAAAACAGATATAAGGGCACTATAAAAAGAAAGAGCGACAATTGAAAGGCTCTTGAATATGGTTTAGTAGTAAATATGTAATTTATGGGTTTTACAGCCTCAGTTGATGATGCTGGATGGAAAACACTTAACATAGGCTACATAGATAAACCCACTTGAGTGATAATGTGTGTGGGATTTATTGTATAAGGTGCACACAACAAGTGTATTTTTATATTGCATTTTAGCTTCAACAATCACACAGCTATACAAGCTACAGATAGTTGGAAGATGCACTTTATAGGTTAGAAATCGAATCGTCTCAGAGTAGGCTATTTATTTGACAACATGTAGAAATACAGCAACCTGCAATATTTTTGCATCGCCTTATTGAGCAAAACAGACATATATACCGATGTGATTTCAATACACAGGTTTACCAAAAAGTAACTCAAGCCACGGTCAGTGAAAATTGTTTCGAGATCTGGAACCCTAATCATTTTCCAAGTTCTGCAGTGTGTTGGATGGTTTGAGGGGTTCATTCAACCACAGAGGGCAGCCATAAGACTATATGCGAAAGCATGCGAACATAAAGTAGCCTATGTGTGTTTATAATGTGAAGATTTTGCAGATTGAAAGTCGGGGTTCTAATTTGTTTCACGTCGATCCTACATCATATGTAGCCTACATATATTTTGTGGCGACGTGTGTGCTTGCTTTCATCCGTGTTTGGGTAGGTGTAGGTAGGTAGGTGGGACTGGTGTGTGTTGCTTTTCAAGGGGGTTAAGTATGTGCACGCCCAATAACTAATGTGTGGGATTTTTAAACATGGTCTCTCTAGCCTATTATTGTAGCCTATGTGATACTTGAAAGTATGACTCCACTATAAGGAACTTGACATCACAATAATTATAGCCATCTTTAATGACACTGATGAAAGAACATTGTGCATGTGTTTTTGGGGAGACCGGAAGAGGGAGAGAAAGTGTGTGCGTGCCTACAGTGCGTGTGTCTGTGCTATACGCAATAGCTTTGTAAGCCACTGGTGTAGATTAACAGTGGAAAGGTTACATCCCAACAATGCAGAGAGGAAAATTGAAAAATAATATAAAAAAATAACATGAAGACTAAATACACAATGAGTAACAATAACTTGGCTAAATACATGGTGTACAAGTACTGAGGACTAAGATGCAAATTAGGTAGATATGTAAATATGTGATCGACCAGCTCCATTTGTTTTATGTAGCAAAATTTGAAATTGTGTTTTTTACATTGGATAAAAGTAGAGACAGAGCTAGAAAATAGTATATCATACTCTACAGTTGAGGAACAATGGGAAAGGAATTCTGCTTTGAAAGTTGATAAAATTGTAACCTCACTTTTGAGAAAATGCCCCTTGAATATTTTGGTACACCTACTGGAGATCTCGTCTTTGTCTACACCCATTCAGCATCGTTCTCTTAAGCCCTACCCCCACCATCTCTTTAAGGATTATCATGTGAGGCCATGTACTAAACAACCAAAGCTTTCAAGAATAAAGGCTGGTTTATACTACGGTTGTGTTTGTAAATTCAATCTGGAGTGCCAGAGTGCGCTCAGAGTGCGCTCTGGGCATTCCTAAACTCAGAGGGTTGTCAGATTGTCTGTTCGTAAATTCAGAGTGTTTCGCTTCTGGTGCATTCAGAGTGCACACTGGACACTCTGGTCGAGGAGTAGGGTTGATCCGAGTGTTCTGACCTAACAATAGCAGACAAGTACCCAAGCTAACTGACTAACATTGGCTAGCTTGCTAGCTACTTCCAGACACAAATGAGAGAACAGCTCACTCTGACCATTTTACTCACCCTAACAGAGCTGGTTAGGCAGTTTTTATGTTATCCAGCGCGTTAGTGACCGTAACTGTGCTGCTGGCAACAATTAAATTACGCTTTTTTGCCAACATTACTGACACCGGCCATATTCAATGGGTGTTGAGCATTTGTAAATTTGTCAGTTAATCTGCGCTCTGGTACACTCAGACGAGAGTGCTCTGAAATCGGAGTAGCTAGCCAGAGCGAATTTACGAAAGCACCCGAATGTCCATTGAGAACGCACAGCAACTATACCACTTAGCTAAGCTAAGAATGACTGGAATAATCAAGCCAGTAAACGTTGGGTAGTTAGTTAGATAGCATTTAGTTAATATACTGGCCGGTTTCATTTATTTGTGACCAACTAACATTAGGTACCTAACTAACATACCGGTACATACTGCTGTAATGATATGCTATGTGGTTCGTAAGGATAGCGTATAGCGTATAGCGTACCTAACAAATTGTCAGCCAACATAACGTGTAAGGTAAGTTATTTGAAAAGTCATTACTTTATTACATGCATCAACATTTTCTTAACATTTGCCATAATTAGTTAAAGCAATTAACTTGTATGCGCTTTTGTTGGACTTCGGCTGCATATTTTCCGCCATTGGCTTCAAATCTGAAAACGATGTAAAGCCACACCCATTTTCTGAAGAATTGCATTATGGGCCCTAAAAGCACAGAAATAGTGTCCACTGCTTGTATGCTTCCAATAAGCATACTATATACTATATATAATTTACGCCACAAATAGTACGGTGAGTTTGGTTATTACGAGTATTCGAACATAGCTCTAGTTTCCTGAAACGAGTCACATATAGGTATGGGTAAAGTGACTAGGCAACAGGATAGATAATAAACAGTAGCAGCAGCGTATGTCATGAGTCAAAATAGACTCATGACATCTGCATAAACTTCATGCTCCTTTTTGATTGTAAATACATGTCAGGCTACATGATCCAAAACAGCACTTGCACACAAATATAATTGTAATGTCTGAAAACTCTGAAGGAAGGGTTAGACCTACATTGTATCAGGTTTTTTTCCCTTCTCAAGTCAATCCCACAAAATAGGGATTAGATTGAACAGATATAACATTCTTATTCCAACATAAAGCAGAGTTAATATTTCAAGTGCTTGGTGTTGCTTAGAATGAACAAAGACATTGGGCTCTCAAGCCCACAATGAATACATGGTGAATATACTAAGGTGCCCCACTGGACATACTGCACTGGTTGAATCAATGTTGTTTCCACATAATTTCAATGAAATTATGTTGAACCAACGTGGAATAGACGATAAATTCTCTCTCAGAGTCTCCCGGGTGGCGCAGTGGTCTAGGGAACTGCATCGCAGTGCTAGCTGCGCCACCAGAGTCTCTGGGTTCGCGCCCAGGCTGGGCTGGGTTCGCGCCCAGGCTCTGTCGCAGCCGGCCGCAACCGGGAGATCCGTGGGGGACTCACAATTGGCATAGCGTCGTCCGGGTTAGGGAGGGTTTGGCCGGTAGGGAGGGTTTGGCCGGTAGGGATATCCTTGTCTCAGTATGTAAAAAAAATAATTTTTTAATAAAATGTATGCACTCTACTGTAAGTCGCTCTGGATAAGAGCGTCTGCTCTTGGCCGGTAGGGATATCCTTGTCTCAGTATGTGTATCTCTCTCTCTCTCTCTCTCTCTCTCTCTCTCTCTCTCTCTCTCTCTCTCTCTCTCTCTCTCTCTCTCTCTCTCTCTCTCTCTCTCTCTCTCTCTCTCTCTCTCTCTCTCTCTCTCTCTCTCTCTCTCTCTCTCTCTCTCTCTCAAGAAAGATCTTACAACATGTGAAGGGGAGGGATTTGTTTCTAATTCTGACCACACATATTCTCGAAATTACGCTCTAGACAAACAAACCTGCATTTTTACCATGGTATATTTAACTACTGCACAATGGGGATCGACTATTGCCCATGTGCACGGTTGTTGACCCTGATGTGGATAAAACTACAGATATCCACTTTGTGTCACAAACCAGGCGATTCATTCCCAATGCATGGTGTCTGCCAAGCGCTGACATCTGTATAGGAAATGGCCCTCAAGGGGTTAATGCTGAATGTGCACACTGCCAATCATTGAAAGAGATATAGGTCTGCTATGACAGGCAAACACAATCAGTGGACGCATCACATGGATGCTGGGTTGTGGTGAAATGTAGGCCAATGCTACTCCAGGGATATCTTGGATCTATGCAGGAGGCAACAGCGGAAAGTTGTTTTTGTGCATGGGAAATTATAAATAGAAAGAAAGAGAGTTAGAGGTATACAGAGAGAGGGAAAGAGACAGACAAACAAACAAAGAGAGAAAAGAAGGGGAATTATATTAGAGAACAATTGAAGATGATTAAAGATGGATATGACAGGCCACTTTCAACCGTGATCATTTGCATACACTGTGCATACTGTGCAAAGATACAAGTCCTGTTATGTGTGTTTGTTTTGTTTACGACATAATGACAAGTGGTCCCTGATGGTGGTGAATGAAGGATAGGTAGAGTAGCATAAATGGATCCTAAGAGGGCATGAGGAGGTTGGGAATAGGAAAACATAGGGGGTAGGGAATCCTTCCAAATAACATTGAAGTTTTTGTCTCACATGATATGTTGCATAATATGATACACTTAAGAAAATATACCAGGCACAGAAACAAACAATAATAGAATACATTTACTAATGGTGCACGCAACGTGTTTTGACAGGTGTCTTCCTCAGGCAGTCTATAATATTCCTGATGATACCACAAGTTGAGGTGCACCTCAAGGGCCTGTTCTAAATAGGGTTAAACAGGAACCCGGTTACTGAGATTTACCGAGATTTACCACCCAAAACCACTCCCTTTTCCCAGGATAAATCACCGTGAGAAACCAGAAAATGATAATAAATTATTTATATCAACAGCATGACCTGAAATGGAAGTGTTAAATGATATGCAATGTCTAAATCTGGCTTCTCTACGGTCTTCTCTGCTCTCTGCAAATCAATCATCAACTCTCATGGTGGGGACAGACAGCCCATGTCAGTTTGGAGTGCAGTTCACAATGCATGTAGACCTACAGTTGAAGTCGGAAGTTTACATACACTTAGGTTGGAGTCATTAAAACTTGTTTTTCAACCACTCCACAAATTTCTTGTTAACAAACTAGAGTTTTGGCAAGTCGGTTAGGACATCTACTGTGTGCATGACACAAGTAGTTTTTCCAACAATTGTTTACAGACAGAATATTTCACTTATAATTCACTGTATCACAATTCCAGTGGGTCAGAAGTTTACATACACTAAGTTGACTGTGCCTTTAAACAGCTTGGAAAATTCCTCTAGGAGACAGACGCGTTCTGTCTCCTAGAGATTAACGTACTTTGGTGCGAAAAGTGCAAATCAATCCCAGAACAACAGCAAAGGACCTTAGACATAAAGGGACAGTTGGAGAGAACCGGACACTAATGAAAAAAGCAGAAAAAGGAAAAATTCTGCTAGCTATGGAACTGCATTTGAAAACTGAACAATTAAATGTAATTGCAAAAACTTGACGATGAACGAGCACAAACTCTTCAACAAAATTGTCTTCTACAGGAACAAAATCGCATTCTACAGGAACAACTCGATTTAGCCAAAACTAAATATGACGATATCCACGCCAAGCTAGATACATCTGACAAGTTATCTACAAACAGGAGCACTCAATTTGATAACATGCATGCAGTTTTGTTGAACGTTACTCAAAGTTACACTGTTCTACTCTAAATGCCGCAGACCGAAAACGATCAGTTAATGAACACAAATACTAAGTTGGATGACAAATCAGCAGAACTCATTGAAGTCGCTGACCAAATGATTGATGAGAGAACTCAGGTGATGAGGATGGAAATATTGATTTCTAAGCAAGCAGAGGAAATCTCATCACTGAATCTCTCGGCTCTGTACTCAAGACCTCTATCTGCAAACCATGACAGATAAGTTTGAGACCGAAAGGATTAAGAGCGACACTCATGTGTCCAAAATCAGTACTCTAAGTACTCAAGTGGACTCTGCAATGCAGCGGAATACCACCCTTAGGTACAATCTGGTGGAATTCCAGATTCACAGCGTGACTACCCAACCAAGCAACCGGAACCCGGTACTCGAAGGAGTGAAGACGATAGAAGGTTTCAGACTTTGCATCCCTCATGTGTCCCTCAGTCTTCTCCTCTTGGCCATTCGGCACTGAGTAATATGGTGCCTCCTCGCCAACAAAGCCAAAGCTTGGCTTTTCCTCTTGGCCTTTCGGACCCATTTTCCCCACAGGATGAATCCAACCCTCTATGCCCGATTGGCGTGGAACGCCTTAACAAACTCGTCAAAATAGTCCCCACCTTTGACCCCGTTCCGGGTCAGCCAAACAATACTGAGGCATTCCTAGCTGACCTATTGGATGGCTACCCAAACGCTATGGGTTCTGACAGGGTTTAACTGTTGAAGCGAACGTAGAAAAGACACGTGACGAGGTTCATTCGTCTACAACAGCAACACGTTCTTAACGACTACGCTAAACTTGTCACAGCTTTGAAATTAGAATTCAGTGGTTATGCGACTCGCAAAGTATTACCAAACTATGTCGTTTAGGACATCTACTTTGTACATGACACAAGTAATTTTTCCAACAATTGTTTACAATTGTTATTTGTAACGTATTTTGTACATAATGTTTCTGCAACTGTATCTTATGGCAAAAAAAGAGCTTCTGGATATCAGGACAGCGATCACTCACCTCGGATTAGACAAATATTTTTTCTAGAACAAGGAGGGCACACAAGACATTCTCCAAACACCCCACAGGGCCGACATCCCCGTTATTTGCAAGAGGAAGCGACGCAGGTACAGAGGACAAAGAGCCGGATGCCTGGTCAGGACCCGGAAAAGGCGAGTGGGAAAGCTGCCGTTACCGTCAATACTTCTCGCCAACGTGCAATCATTGGACAATAAATTAGACGAGGTACGATCACGAATATCCTTTCAACGGGACATCAAAAACTGTAATATCCTATGTTTCACGGAATCGTGGCTGAATGACGACATGGATATTCAGCTAGCGGGATATACGCTGCACCGGCAAGATAGAACAGCACAGACGAGGGGGGGCGGTCTGTGCATATTTGTAAACAACAGCTGGTGCACAAAATCTAAGGAAGTCTCTAGATTTTGCTCGCCTGAAGTAGAGTATATTGTGATAAATTGCAGGCCACACTACTTGCATAGAGAGTTTACAGCTATACTTTTCATGGCTGTTTATTTACCACCACAGACAAATGCTGGCACTAAGACCGCACTCAGTCAGCTGTTTAAGAAAATAAGCAAACAGGTAACCGCTCACCCAGAGGCGGCGCTCCTAGTGGCCGGAGACTTTAATGCAGGGAAACTTAAATCAGTTCTACCAAATTTCTATCAACATGTTAAATGTGCAATCAGAGGAAAAAAAATCTAGATCACATGTACTCCACACACAGAGACGCGTACAAAGCTCTACCTCGCCCTCCATTTGGTAAATCCGACCACAACTCTATCCTCCTGATTCCTGCTTACAAGCAAAAATGAAAGCAGGAAGCACCAGTGACTCGGTCTATAAAAAAAGTGGTCAGATGAAGCAGATGCCAAACTACAGGACTGTTTTGCTATCACAGACTGGAACATGTTCCGGGATTCTTCCGATGGCATTGAGGAGTACACTACATCAGTCACTGGCTTTATCATTAAGTGCATTTAGGACGTCGTCCCCACAGTGACTGTACGTACATACCCCAACCAGAAGCCATGGATTACAGGCAACATTCGCATTGAGCTAAAGGGTAGAGCTGCCGCTTTCAAGGAGCGGGACTCTAACCCGGAAGCTTACAAGAAATCCTGCTATGACCTGCGACGAACCATCAAACAGGCAAAGCGTCAATACAGGGCTAAGATTGAATCATACTACACCGGCTCCAACACTCGTCTTATGTGGCAGGGCTTGCAAACTATTACAGACTACAACGGAGCTGCCCAGTGACATGAGCCTACCAGATGAGCTAAACCACTTCTATGCTCGAGGCAAGCAACACTTATAGCAAGCAACACTGAGGCATGCAAGAGAGCATCAGCTGTTCCAGACGACTGTGTTATTACGCTCTCCGTAGCCGACATAAGACCTTTAAATAGGTCTACATACACAAGGCTGCCGGGCCAGACGGATTACCAGAACGTGTGCTCCGGGCATGTGATGACCAACTGGCAGGTGTCTTCACTGACATTTTCAACATGTCCCTGATTGAGTCTGTAATACCAACATGTTTCAAGCAGACCACCATAGTCCCTGTGCCCAAGAACACAAAGGCAACCTGCCTAAATGACTACAGACCCGTAGCACTCACGTCCGTAGCCATGAAGTGCTTTGAAAGGTTGGTAATGGCTCACATCAACAGCATTATCCCAGAAACCCTAGACCCACTGCAATTTGCATACCGCCCAAACAGATCCACAGATGATGCAATCTCTATTGCACTCCACACTGACATTTCCCACATGTACAAAAGGAACACTTATGTGAGAATGCTATTCATTGACTACAGCTCAGCTTTCAACACCATAGTACCCTCAAAGCTCATCACTAAGCTAAGGATCCTGGGACTAAACACCTCCCTCTGCAACTGGATCCTGGACTTCCTGACGGGCCGCCCCCATGTGGTGAGGGTCGGTAGCAACACACCTGTCACGCTGATCCTCAACACTGGATCTCTCCAAGGGTGCGTGCTCAGTCCCCTCCTGTAGTCCCTGTTCACCCACGACTGCATGACCAGGCACGACTCCAACACCATCATTAAGTTTGCAGATAACACAACTGTGGTAGGCCTGATCACCGACAACGACGAGACAGCCTATAGGGAGGATGTAAGAGACCTGGCCGGGAGGTGCCAGAATAACAACCTATCCCTCAACGTAACCAAGACTAAGGAGATGATTGTGGACTACAGGAAAAGGAGGACAGAGCACACCCCCATTCTCATCGACAGGGAAGTCCACATCAACAACAAACTAGAATGGCCCAAACACACCAAGACAGTTGTGAAGAGGGCACGACAAAGCCTATTCCCCCTCAGGAGACTAAAAAGATTTGGCATGGGTCCTGAGATCCTGAAAAGGTTCTACAGCTGCAACATCGAGAGCATTCTGACTGGTTGCATCACTGCCTGGTACGGCAATTGCTCTGCCTCTGACCGCAAGGCACTACAGAGGGTAGTGCGTACGGCCCAGTACATCACTGGGGCTAAGCTGCCTGCCATTCAGGACCTCTACACCAGGCAGTGTCAGAGGGAGGCCCTAAAATTTGTCAAAGACCCCAGCCACCCCAGTCATAGACTGTTCTCTCTACTACCGCATGGCAAGCGGTACCAGAGTGCCAAGTCTAGGACAAAAAGGATTCTTAACAGTTTTTACCCCCAAGCCATAAGACTCCTGAACAGGAGTGGCTACCCGGACTATTTGCATTGTGTGCCCCACCAACCACTCTTTTTACGCTGCTGCTACTCTCTGTTTTTCATATATGCATAGTCACTTTAACTATACATTCATGTACATACTACCTCAATTGGGCCGACCAACCAGTGCTCCCGCACATTGGCTAACTGGGCTATCTGCATTGTGTCCCGCCACCCGCCACCCGCCAACCCCTCTTTTACGCTACTGCTACTCTCTGTTCATCATATATGCATAGTCACTTTAACCATGTCTACATGTACATACTACCTGAATCAGCCTGACTAACCGTTGTCTGTATGTAGCTTCGCTACTTTTATAGCCTCGCTACTCTATATAGCCTATCCATTTACTGTTGTTTTATTTCTTTACTTACCTATTGTTCACCTAATACCTTTTTTGCACTATTGGTTATTGGTTAAGTAAGCAGTTCACTGTAAGGTCCACACCTGTTGTATTCGGCGCATTTGAAAAATAAACTTTGATTTGATTGATCTTTGCTTGACATCATGGGAAAATCAAAATAAGTCTTCATAAAAAAATGGTAGAACTCCACAAGTCTGGTTCATCTTTGGGAGCAATTTCCAAATGCCTGAAGGTACCACGTTCATCTATACAAACAATAGTACCAAAGTATAAACACCATGGGACCACGCAGCCATCATACATCTCAGGAAGGAGACGCGTTCTGTCTCCTAGAGATGAACGCACTTTGGTACGAAAAGTGCAAATCAATCCCAGAACAACAGCAAAGGACCTTGGGAAGATGCTGGATGAAACAGCTACAAAAGTATCTATATCCACAGTAAAACGAGTCCTATATCGACATAACCTGAAAAGCCTTGCAGCAAGGAAGAAGCCATTGCTCCAAAACCGCCATAAAAAGCCAGACTACGGTTTACAACTGCACATGGGGACAAAGATCTTACTTTTTTGAGAAATGTCCTCTGGTCTGATGAAACAAAAATAGAACTGTTTGGCCATAATGACCATTGTTATGTTTGGAGGAAAAAGGTCGAGGCTTGCAAGCCGAAGAACACCATCCCAACCGTGAAGCACGGGGGTGGCAGCATCATGTTGGGGTGTGCTTTGCTGCAGGAGGGACTGGTGCCCTTCACAAAATAGATGGCATCATGAGGATGGAAAATTATGTGGATATATTGAAGCAACATCGCAAGACATCAGTCAGGAAGTTAAAGTTTGTGGCAATATACCCTGACACTGTTGCAAGAGAAGTGAAACAAGTTTCCTAGTTAAAAGATATTCATGTTTGCAGGCAATATTAACTAAATATGCAGGTTTAAAAATATATACTTGTGTATTGATTTTTAGAAAGGCATTGATGTTTATGGTTAGGTATACCTTGGAGCAACGACATTCCTGTTTCGCGAATGCGCACCGCATCGGTTATATGCAACGCAGGACACGCTAGATAAACTAGTAATATCATCAACCATGTGTAGTTAACTAGTGATTATGATTGATTGATTGATTGTTTTATATAAGATACGTTTAATGCTAGCTAGCAACTTACCTTGGCTTCTTACTGCATTCGCGTAACAGACAGGCTCCTCGTGGAGTGCAATGTAAAGCAGGTGGTTAGAGCGTTGGACTAGTTAACCGTAAGGTTGCTAGATTGAATCACCGAGCTAACAAGGTAAAAATCTGTCGGTCTGCCCCTGAACAAGGCAGTTATCCCACTGTTCCTAGGCCGTCATTGTAAATAGGAATTTGTTCTTAACTGACTTGCCTAGTAAATAAAAAAATATGTATATACTATTCTACTGTATCTTATTTTATGCCGCTCTGACATTGCTCATCCATATATGTTTATATTCTTAATTCCGTTAATTTACTAGATTTGTGTGTATTGGGTATATGTTGTGTAATTGTCAGACATTACTTGTTAGATATTATGGCACTGTCGGAGCTAGAAGCACAAGCATTTCGCTACGCCCGCAGTAACATCTGCTAAACACATGTATGTGACCAATAAAGTTTGATTTGATTTGAGACGGCGTAGTATCAGTGCCGTAGCGATATGGAGTATTCCGAACAGACAAACACACACATAAGCAATATACGCAGGAACACACACACAATATGAACAACAGGCAAATCATGTTTACCCGAAATGAGCTAAAGGCGCAATCTGTTGTCATTTCTGTTCCTTAATGATATTAGCAGTTCACTCAATCTTAACCTGATTAACATTCAACTGTTTTACCTTTTCAGTAACCACAATACCTGTGTTCTCTCTCTGTAGCTTGAGCAACAACATCGAAATGCGTGCCACCGTGAGGCAAAACAGACGAGGCTGGCTTAGATAGTTAACATGTAAAGTATATTTCATCTCCAACGTTTATTGAAAACAAATGCATTTGCACAATGACCACTTGTGTTTTTCAAATACATGGTTACAGTTGACAGTTAGCTAGCTAGCGAATTTTAACCATATTTGCATTGACATTAAATCAGTCAAAACATCTCAAAATAAGACATGGTATCAATAACATGATGAAACATGCTCAAATAAGCCACTTATGATTCCCACACATGGCGGTGTCATTCTTTCTAGCAATTTGGGCCTCCAGAATCACAACAGGCTGACTTGTGCCCCATGGAAGCGTGCACATCGTTTTCGCGACGTTGTCAGCCAACAGATCTATGTAGCTAGATGCTAAATAATTGTATTGTGAACACACACACACACACACACACTCCTTCCACTTACTCCTGCAAATACAACAATTCCATATCTTCATCTTCTATAAATTGAGAGCTCTGCAGTTTTGATTTATGACTTTTGAATGTGCATCAAATGGAAACAAGATCGTATTGTACAGCAATTTCATCAGGTAACATGAATACAAAGCCGGCGAGAGGTGGGTAGAATAGGATGGGAGGCCAAGAGTCTTGTGTAACCAATAGAGAGTCAGAGTCCCGAGTGTGGGAACAAACATAGTCTGTCCCATGGTTGGGTAAACAAGCAAGTTCATAGTCAACAAAGCATGCAGGAGTCATGAGGCAAATAGTATAAAGCAGAAGAAAAAAGTATAACAACTTGGGGCTTGCCATTGTAAGTTCAGAGTCACTCGCACCAACAGTGAGTGTGTGCTGGAGGCGTGCGAAAGCTCGTGAGTGAGGAGGTAGTGTGGCGGGGGTACCTGTACCAGACAGGGAGAGACAGGCCAGGGCAGACGGTGAACAGATCGCCAGGTGGAATCCAAGCAGCAGTGTAACAGGCAACAGGAGTACGTGTCACACCCACTTGGGAGAAGCTTTTTTCTGGGGAAGAATTTCTTTGAAAATGCCAGGGGAATCTCTGGATTTGGGTGGGGTAGGCTGTGAGACTCTCTTGCCATTGTTGGGCTCCAAGGTTTTGGTATCGCTCACTTCACGCCTCAGTGCTAATGGAAGTTGTATCTGTTATGTCCTAGCAAGCTTGGTAGCCTTATGGTTCTCGCTCTGCCAGTTCAAGATGAGCTGCAAAGCCCAAGGCTACAGTGTCTTCCTGTGTCTGAGCTAACTTCGACAGTTGAACTAAGCTCATGTTGCATTTATAAGTTATATTCTTCAAGATTCAATGGCTATATATAATGAATTTCAGTGCAAAAATGTATGTAGCAATCTCAGTTTCTCCCTTTAAACAACGCCATATGATGTCAACAGGGCCTTATCTCACCAAGTGGCATAAAGCCTCCACAAGGTCCCTCCAATTTTGGGCTATTTTAGACTGTGCAAAACATACTTATTATAAAGAAATTGATCATTTTGAGCTGCCCAGCATGGTACAAGCAATGTGCTGCTGAGACTGTAGAAAACTGTTCACCACTTCCACTGGTGTCCACAGAGGCCCAATAGCTTTGTCACAGTAAGACAGGCGGAATATCTCATTTCATGTTTCTCATCTGAAACCGTGAGAACCCTTGGGCAGTTCCCATCACCAAAAAATAAATGTAGAGCCTTCCAAGTGTGGCGTCAATTGACCTTTTGGGCGGCTCTTCGCCGTCTTAACATAAAACCCCATGAATAACAAATGGGACTTCTCTCTATGGCGTGAAAACGTTCAGCCAGACAGTATTTTTAGTGCTTAGACTTTGAAAGTGACTCATTCCTTCTTCTTTTGTAGTGTGATTGTTTTCCGGTTGCACATGGACTCAACTAGATAAGCCTCCGACCCTCTTTAGATTGTTCTTCACAGAGGAAAACATCCCCAGCGGAGCCTGAATGTTATCGCTCGGTGACGATACAAGGAGCTCTCCATTTTAGCTCTCTGGAGCAAGACTGTTTTCAACACTAACCTTAGGGACCCAGTGCACCTCTTTAGCAATGAAGGTGATAACTGGAAGAGTGACAGTGTTTTCACACTGGATCATGACCTCTCTGGTTTTGACATTGTGTGTTTGTGTGTGTGTGAGAGTGATAGATCCAGGCTGTATCACATCCTGCCGTGATTGGGAGTCCCATAGGGTTGCGCATAATTTGCCCAGCGTCGTCCGGGTTTGGCTGGAGTAGGCCGTCATTGTAAATAAGAATTTGTTCTTAACTGACTTGCCTAGTTAAATAAAGGTTAAATAAAAATAAAATAGAGAGAGAGTGAGCGAGAAAGAGAGAGAGGGTGGAAGAGAGAGGGAGAAAGGTGATAGAGGTTAGAGAGAGAGAGGGGAGGGATAGGGTGGAGGAGAGAGAGCCAGAGTGGGTGGAGGAGAGAGAGGGTGGAGGAACAAAAGAGAAGGTAGAGGAGAGAGCGAGGGAGGAAGAGAGAGAGGGTGGAGGAGAGAGTTTCAAGTTTTTAATGTCACATGCACAAGTACAGTGAAATGCCTTTCTTGCAAAATTAAAACCCAACAATTCAATAATCAATGACAATGTAATACTAGAAAAAAAAGAAGAAGAAATATGAAGAACACAATAAGTAAGTAAGGATACTATATACAGCGTCAGTTCCAATACCATATTTATAATGTGCAGGGATACTGGAGTGATGGCGTTAAATATGTACTGGGGTAAGGTGACTAGGCAACAGAATATCAGATAAACAGAGTAGCAGCAGCTTGTATGTGAGTGGGTGTGCGTGCATATGATGTGTGAGTGAGAAGATGATGGAGTGTGTAGGACTCAAGATGCATGGCAATATATGTGTTCTAGTAGAATAAGTCTTTAGCAAGATGCTGCTCTACAGTTAATTCATGGTACTACCCAAAAACGTGTTTCATCCTTCAAATCAAATAGTTTTTCTCACATGTGCTGAGTACAACAGGTGTAGACTTGACCTTAACATTGTTATTTATGAGCCCTTACCCAACAATGCAGAAAATACGTAATACATTTGCACACAAAAAAGGAACGAGTAACACTTTAAAATAACGAGGCTATATAAAAGGAGTATTGGTACCGAGTCAATGTGCAGGGGTACGAAGTGGTTGAGGTAATTGAGGTCATATGTATTACTGAACAAAAGTAGAAACGCAACATGCAACAATTTAAAATATTTTCAGTCAACTGAAATAAATAAATTAAGCCCTAAACTGTGGATTTCACAGGACTGGGAATACAGATATGCATCTGTTGGTCAACAGATACCTTAAAAAAAGGTAGGGGCGTGGATCAGAAAACCAGTCAGTATCTGGTGTGACCACCATTTGCCTCATGCAGCGCGACACATCTCCTTCGCATAGAGTTGATCAGGCTGTTGATTGTGGCCTGTCGAATGTTGTCCCACTCGTCTACAATGACGTTGAGAAGTTGCTGGATATTGGTGGGAACATGGAACACTCTGTCGTACACGTCGAGCCAGAACATCCCAAACATGCTCAATGGGTGACATGTCTGGTGAGTATGCAGGCCACGGAAGAACTGGGACATTTTCAGCTTCTAGGAATTGTGTACAGATCCTTGCGACATGGGGCCATGCATTATCATGCTGAAACATGAGTGGACGGCGGTGGATGAATGGCACAAAATGAGCCTCGGGATTTCGTCAAGGTATCTCTGTGCATTCAAAAAGCCATCGATAAAATGTAATTGTGTTTATTGTTCGTAGCTTATGCCTGCCCATACCATAACCCCAACTCTACCATGGGGCACTCTGTTCACAACGTTGACCTCAGCCATTTTCCCGGTACAGTTGAAACCGGGGTTCATCCATGCAGAGCACACTTCTCCAGTGTGCCAGTGGCCATCAAAGGTGAGCTTTTGCCCACTGAAGTTTTCACAGATGAATCCCAGTTACGATGCCAAACTGCAGTCAGGACAAGACCCTGCTGAGGATGATGAGCACGCAGATGAGCATCCCTGAGATGTTTGTGGGAAATTCTTCGGTTGTGCAAACCCACAGTTTCATCAGCTCTCCAGGTGTCTGGTCTCAGACGATCCCGCATGTGAAGAAGCCGGACGTGGAGGTCTTGGGCTGGCGTGGTTACATATGGTCTGTGTTTGTGAGGCCGGTTGGACGTACTGCCTAATTCTCTAATACGACATTGGAGCCGGCTTAGGTAGAGAAAGGAACATTCAATTCTCTGGCAACAACTCTGTTGAACATTCCTCCAGTCAGCATGCCAATTGCACGCGCCCTCAAAAGTTGCGACATCTGTGGCGTTGTGTTGTGTGACAAAACTGCACATTTTAGAGATGTCTTTTATTTTTCCTAGCACAAGGTGGACCTGTGTAATGATCATGCTGTTTAATCAGCTTCGTGATATGCCACACCTGTCAGGTGGATTGATTATCTCGGCAAAGGAAAAATGCTCACCACCAAGGACGTAAACAAATGTGTGCACAACATTTGATAGAAATAAGCTTTTTGTGCATATGGAACATTTTAGGGATCTTTTATTTCAGCACATGAAACATGTGACCAACACTTTATATATTGTATTTTTATTTTTGTTCAGTATACATGTAGGTAGGGGTAAAAGTGAATAGGTAATCAGCATTGATAATAAACAGAGCAGCTCGTCCCCAGTGATGTACTGGCCAAGCAGTTGCCATACCAAACTCTTCCTCCTGAGGTGGAAGAGGCATTGTCATGCTCTCTTCACAACTGTGTGTGTGTGTTTGGACCATGATAGGTTCTTTAGTGATGTGGACACCAAGGAACTAGAGGCGCTCGACTCTCTGTTTCCTGTAGTTCACGATCAGCTCCTTTGTCTTGCTGACATTGGTGGTGATCCTTCCACCACACTGCCATGTCTCTGTCTTATCGCCGCCTGTGATCAGGCCTACCACCGTCAAGTCGTTGGCAATCTTAATGATGGAGTTGGAGTTGTGAGCAGCCACACAGTCGTGGGTAAACAGGGAGTACAGGAGGGAACTAATCATGCACCCATGAGGGGCCCCGTGTTGAGGGTCAGCATGGCAGATGTGTTCTTGCCTTCCCTGACCACCTCTGGTCGGCCCGTCAGGAAGTCCAGGATCCAGTTGCAGAGGGAGGTGTTAAATCCCAGGGTTAGTGATGAGCTTGGAAGGCACTATGGTGTTGAATGCTGAGGAGCATTATGAACAGCATTCTCATGTAGGTGTTCCTTTTGTACAGGTGGGAAGGGGCAGTGTGAAGTGCAATAGAGATTACGTCATCTGTGGATCTGTTGGGGCGGTATGCGACCTTGTTAATGTTAACCTGTTTAAAGGTCTTACTCACATCTACGGAGCACATGATCACACAGTCATCTGGAACAGCTGGTGCTCTAATGCATGGCTCAGTGTTGCTTTCCTCGAAGCGAGCATAGAAGGTATTTAGCACGTCTGGTAGGCTAGCGTCACTGAACAACTAGCGGCTGAGTTTCCCTTTGTAATCCGGGATAGTTTGCAAGCTCTGCCACGTTCAATGAGCATCTGAGCCGGTGTATTAGGATTCAATCTTGGTCCTGTACTGATGCTTTGCCTGCTTGATTGTTCATCGGAGGGCGTACTTCAAGGTAGAATGGACATAATTACCTGTATTAATGCTCTTTTGTGGCAAACAAAATTGAAAGAAGATGAATGAAACTTGGGCTCTGTTATGTGGTTTGAGGCATATTAGCCCACTTTCAAGGACAGGGGCTCATTCAGTGCATAGATAAAAGTGGGCCTAATTTGAGAGATAAGAGGCGTTCAACAATGGTCCTGGTGTGTGGGTGTGTGCGTGTGTACGTGCGCGTCCCTGGATGTGGATGTGTGTGTGAGAGTGTGTGTGAGAGTGAGAGTGTTATAGTTAGCCAGCAACCCTCAGGCGCTAGACTTCTCACAAGGCCTTGGTATCTGATATCAGCAGCCTACGTGAGTGTCTCAGACGTCCTGTATACATGACCGAGCTGGAGGGAAATACATGTGGGACAGGAGGAAGAGGACTGCCAGGATGAATTGCCATATGGTACCCTTACCTTGTCTTCTGGACACTGTTTCCATTCCCAGCTGTTTCTAACAGGTTGTTCGTATCTCTGGTTTTGGTCCTTGGGGTTGTTACGGATGCAAATTTTAGTCAATTTTGCTGCAGACTAACCAACCCTCATTAACTGGTCAACAAATAGTAAACAGAAAATAAGTGACCAACAGAAAATACTATTCATGCACACAAGGAACAACATTTTGTTCATTAAGAGCTTAATGGAATCATGCAACAATAGCAGGCCTATTGTCTTACAGTCAAAATGCTACAGCCTATTATTGCACATGTAACTCCTGTAATGAAGCAGCTAATAAAACGTCATTTTTAAACATTTGCTAAAATGCAATTCTGGAGAAACACTGTTCTAAACAGCACACCTAATGAAAGTGGTTTGAAATTCTCTGTTAGAAACTTAGAAAAATTGTGAATCTCGAAGCAACAACTAGGATGGGTTGCTAATATGACTAGGATTGTGCCTTTGGCTTCTGGACCACAAAATAAAGTTAATATCAAAACCAATAGAACAGTAGAGAAATGGTTAATGGCATTATAAAATAACTGCCTCCATGTTTTTATGGTTGGATTTTCGCTAGGCTATTTTGAAGCGTTTGAAGTCAAATTAAATGTTCAGATTTCAATCAATTATACTGCAAAGTGGTGGGTGACGTGCTGATAGCCTGCCTACCATTGACTATAGTCTATGCACTCGAATGGCAAATGGGAGGCACGCTTGAATTAGAACTTAGTAGGTATTTTTAACCGTGGCCATTAACAAGTGATTGCATTTCGAATTATTATTTGTTGCGCAATGCGCAATGACTGGGCTTACAAAAGAACGTTTCACTCCAGTACCAGCTTTTTGAGGAGTTGTTCCCCAGCTGTCTAACTGACAGGTGAAAGGCTATTCCGTTCCTCAAACTAGGCTCTGTATGCTGTGCGCGTGTGATAAAAAGATGTATGTCGTTATCCTTCTAGCTATCTGTCTACCAACATCTCTAGTCAAAACACAGAGTGAGCTGCACAGGTGTAGCTGTTGTGCCACAGCCTAAAACATCTATCAATGTACAGTAGATTATGAATGCATATGGTTTCGAGGTAATGTCATTAACTTCTCCCAGGTGTTAATGAGATGCAGGAGATCAGTCATCCCTACAGCCCTGCAGGACCAGTTGAGCACTGCCTTAAATGATTGGCGTTGGGTAGAAAAATACATCAAATCATCAGAGCAAGGTAGTTCAGCAGTTATGTATTTTATCATTGTTCATAGTAAATACAACAAAAAAATTCACTTGTGGAATGGATTGCCAAAGTTTTTTGATTATTGTCAGAAATCTTTACAGCTCTGTTTCATTGAACCTTCAAATGACATTCAACGGACTCCCAGTACTTCTGAGGTAGACGGGGGTACGTGAGAGCTTTGTGAAACGGCTCGCTCCCGAATCCCGTAGAAGAAGGGAGCATTGATTTTCCCTTGGATAACAAGCCTGGACCGACTTTGGTGCAGGCCAGAGTTCTGTTGCTTCCTCTCCCCAATGGCCACCCATCCCAATCTCGGATTTCCACTCAAAATGCTAAGTGCCTTTACACAGGTCTTCAGGGAGACAAACCAACTTCCACTACTAACACCCAATTGGATGAGTTTTCACATTCAAGTTGATTAGGAGTTTAAAAGTTCCGGACCGCAGCACTACTCCAGAATTGATTCAACCTGGTTTTTGTGAAAATAAGAGAGACAAACCCAAACTGTTCAAGTCAAGTCAAACTTCATTTAGTGTGTTTTACCAAGGTCTCACTACGCTTGGTTAATGTCATATTCTGGGCCAATGCACTCAATAAGAGCTCAAAACACTCACCATGCTTACAGTATAATAGGTTTTTGGTTAATCTGTGAAAGTCCTGTGTCTGATTGGGGTTTAGACTTGCCTACCCCTCTGTCTAACCTTTGACTCTACTGAGCAAGTGGTTGAACCAAGTTCTCATGCTGGCCTTGTTTGGGAAGGGAGGAGAAAGCAATGGAACAATGACAAAGTTGATGTGTAGCCTACAGATAAGAAGAGCAGAGCCGTTGCATTAAAAAAAAAATCTATTTGTAACTTTCAACTGTCCCAGTACTTACAGTAATTGGTTTTTGATATTGAACCACCAGAAACATATTACTATGCTTACTAGGGCTGGGATTTGGGACCTCACGATTTGAATTTATCATGATATGTAGGTCACGATTCAATACATATTGGAATTCTATATGTATCATTATTCTATGTTTTACGATTCGATACTGCAAAATCGTTATTGCAAATCAATATTTGAAACATATTGTTCACTACATAAGACTTACTCTGCAGCTCAACTCTACTCGAAAAGTACTTGCAATCTGTCTAGATGAATCAAGGCTTCCAATTGCTCTTCAACAGGCAGGAGACTCATCTATCTGTTTCCTGGTCTGCCTAACAGCAAATTCCTGCACTGCAGGGATGGTGTTAGCAACCATAAATAATACAAATGCATGTGGATTGGGAATACATGATTAAAAAACAATAGGAGTCCCCTGCTGGCGGCTCCTCAGTACTTACATACAGTCATTCCACATAAATGAGGCCCAAGGCTCGAAACCTGCTCTTATTCTTTGAAAACTCTGCTTTACTTTTTTCATGAGCGCGAATCACAATGTTCCTGGCTTTTAGTTTTTTGGGAGGGTTTCTGTGTAGGCGATTCTGAAGCCAGGGACTTAGTTGGAGGTCTCGTATTCTTGTGGGGTGAATTTTGATCAGACTTTTTTTTTAAACATTTGTAATTTTTTTTACAAAACTATGCTTTGGATAGAATCTACATATGAAGAGCTTAATTCCAAAATGCTGACAAATTGAGGCTGTTCTGAGGGAAAAAGGGTGCAACTCAATATTAGGAAGGTGTTCTTAATATTTGGTATAGTCAGTGTATAAATTAGCTCTGCAAGGTTTTACACTGTCAAATGTGACAAATAATATTATTTTTTATAAAGAACTATACACGTGATACATTTGTGACATCAATATAAAAAAAAAATATCTATATTAAAAAATGTATCAATACAATAATATGAGATCTGTGCTCTGGTCAAAACTGCCCTACAAAGCGAAAAAGGCAGTAACTGCTCATAGCCTGGAACTGAGAAAGATTGCTTCAACGTCTAATTGTCCAGCCAAATGAATTCTAGGGAGATCATTGAAGACGTAGTGATCTGTTGTCTTACTATGAGTAAATGTTTTATTCATGTTGACTCTGACCTCTGACATGACCTTTGACCCTTAAACAGCAGTTACTGCCTTCTTCCTTGCCATGATATGTTACAAATTGCAGGGTAATATCAAAGCAAAGAGCAGTATCTGCCATTTTCATATGTTTGTTTACTATACTTCTCATTTATGCTATTAATAAAAGAGCAGTGCAATTACTGACAGGGTAACGGAGTTGAAACGGCATCCTTTGTGTGTCTTTCACTAAGATACCAGGAAAGTTCAAATGTAGATGTAGATTCTGTGTCAGTCACATTACATACTGTGTTTTACAAGTAGCCCATGTCTTGCTATAAGAATACATGTGAAAAGCAGCACTGCAATTGTTTGAAATACATTAAATGATTACCTATTTTGTAATATATAATGATGTATTGGAACATGATAGAAGTATGATGTAGGGTAATACTAATTCTAATAAAATACCATGAGATTGCAAATTAAATTATTTGGATATAAAAAAAAAAAAATGGATGACACTTACATATGCAATTTGTAATAAATAGCAGCTTTAAGAATGAATTTTAAACATATTTACATTTTCATATTCATAAGAGGACACAAATGACATTTAGCTACAATTGATGAAATGCTGAATAGTTACATTTCATTTTTAAGTAACATTTTAATTTCAGTGCTCTTGCATATCACTCCTCATCCTCAGCAATGCTGTTCACAGCCAAGGCATTCCAGAACTGCCTAGGTGATGATGTCCATCTTCTTGGACTCTTAAAGCCCTAATGCTTATTTAGATTGCATGGACGGACATTGACAGGAATAAAACCTAGTATTGACGTGGTTGTACAGTCCTAATGCATCCTCACATGGCAACTTTGATCCCCATAGATACTATAATCATCTAGGCCACAGGGATTGGTGGAAGTCATTTTGGCAAAACAGTTTTTTCCCGCATTTATGTAATGATGGCACTGAAGCAGACACATTGAGCACACATTTGGCATGCCACAGCTTGTACTACTAATTACATACGCCACCAACAAAGGTGATGGATACAATTTGGGATTTTAACTTTACTGACCAGGACAGTTACGCAATACTGGAATATAAAAGAACACCAGAAACCCTGGACCTGTGAGTTACAATTCAGTAACGTTATGGGGTGCACGTCCAAATGACTGTTAGCTGGCTAGAGATCGTGTGTGTGGTGTAACGTTACTGATTCACATAACCCATGGAATGTCAGAATAAAATTAGAGGGATTGTATTCATTCTAGGTATAATAGATTCAAGCTAGTATAAGTTGCTGATCGCCTCTTATGGGAGCAGGTAGCACAAATCTATTGCTTCATGCTAATGCTAGCTAGGTAGGTTTTTACATTTCGGTAGGGGCGCGTCAGTTATAGTTAGGTGGTTGTCACTGGCTAGAAATCGTGTGTGTGTTGTACTGATTCGAAGAAACCATCCAATGAAATTTTAGAATGTAATTCATTATAGGGCTAATAGATTGAGGATAGTATCAATAGCAGATCTCCTCTTATGGGAGCCGGTAGCATTGTTAGTCTATGCTCGCTAGCTAGTTAGCTAGCTAGCTAATTAATTATGTTCTCAGATCTACTTAGCTAACTAGTTCTTACCAGTGTCTGGGTCTGCATTTAAGGTCAAGTTCAAGCATACTTTTCCCCAAGGAATGCTGTGCCATGATGCTGTGTCCCTAGATTAGCAATGTACAGTGGGGAGAACAAGTATTTGATACACTGCCGATTTTGCGGATTTTCCTACTTACAAAGCATGTAGAGGTCTGTAATTTTTATCATAGGTACACTTCAACTGTGAGAGACGGAATCTAAAACAAAAATCCCGAAAATCACATTGTATGATTTTTAAGTAATTCATTCGCATTTTATTGCATGACATAAGTATTTGATCACCTACCAACCAGTAAGAATTCCGGCTCTCACAGACCTGTTAGTTTTTCTTTAAGAAGCCCTCCTGTTCTCCACTCATTACCTGTATTAACTGCACCTGTTTGAACTCGTTACCTGTATAAAAGACACCTGTCCACACAATCAATCAAACAGACTCCAACCTCTCCACAATGGCCAAGACCAGAGAGCTGTGTAAGGACATCAGGGATAAAATTGTAGACCTGCACAAGGCTGGGATGGGCTACAGGACAATAGGCAAGCAGCTTGGTGAGAAGGCAACAACTGTTGGCGCAATTATTAGAAAATAGAAGAAAATAGAAGAAGTTCAAGATGATGGTCAATCACCCTCGGTCTGGGGCTCCATGCAAGATCTCACCTCGTGGGGCATCAATGATCATGAGGAAGGTGAGGGATCAGCCCAGAACTACACGGCAGGACCTGGTCAATGACCTGAAGAGAGCTGGGACCACAGTCTCAAAGAAAACCATTAGTAACACACTACGCCGTCATGGATTAAAATCCTGCAGCACACACAAGGTCCCCCTGCTCAAGCAGGCGCATGTCCAGGCCCGTCTGAAGTTTGCCAATGACCATCTGGATGATCCAGAGGAGGAATGGGAGAAGGTCATGTGGTCTGATGATTCAAAAATAGAGCTTTTTGGTCTAAACTCCACTCGCCGTGTTTGGAGGAAGAAGAAGGATGAGTACAACCCTAAGAACACCATCCCAACCGTGAAGCATGGAGGTGGAAACATCATTCTTTGGGGATGCTTTTCTGCAAAGGGGACAGGACGACTGCACCGTATTGAGGGGAGGATGGATGGGGCAATGTATTGCGAGATCTTACAGCCCCGTCGATGAGAATGGGGGGCGTGCTCGGTCCTCCTTTCCTGTAGTCCACAACAAATTTGATTGTCATGTTGACACATTCATTGTTCATCTTGTCACAACATGATAGACAGGGTGCATCCCAAATGGCACCTTGTTCCCTATATAGTGCACTACTTTTGACCAAAGCCATACGGGCCTTTGTGAAAAGTAGTGCTCTCTACCAAATCGCAGGTAGGCCTTTGCAAATATGATCAAATCAGCCATTTCTATGCAGTATTCTATTATACAGTGAACAGTGTGAAGTTAAATTGAATGTGTGTTGTATTGAGTAGCAGTGTGAATATCAGTGACAGGTTTTTGTGTGGCACATGCGTTAAAGTTGGTACTTTAAAGTATTTTTTTACTTAACTACTTTACATCACTGAATGATATAGAATATATGAACTTTTCTCGCTCTGCGCTCTGCTCCAATGTATCAAATGTACAAATGTAACAGCAGAAGACTCGTCAGGGTCTGCATCCCCCACAATCCCCTTCGCCATCATGACAAAATTATACCGTTTTTTTTTTTTAATTGATGGAAGAATAGATGCACAGAACGAGCAGATGGAGAGAAGCAGGTGAGTGATGGCTGAAAGGGGATGCAGCTGGTGGATTACAGCTGCCACATGTAATATGTGCATGAAAGTGAAGTGGACGTTATTGGAATGGCGCTTACAAGAGTAGTTGCTGTTGCTTTTTTTAACCGAATTTATAAACAAAATTGACTTTTTAAACATTTTATAACAGGCTGCAGCGGTTTCTATCGATCGGTAGGGCAGAACAATTTGGTAATATCATATGAAATGGTACTACTCTATTCCAAAATGTTGTTATTGTCATGCCCTGATCTGTTTCACCTGTTTGTGCTTGTCTCCACCCCCCTCCAGGTGTTGCCCATCTTCCCCATTATCCCCTGTGTACTTATACCTGTGTTTTCTGTTTGTCTGTTGCCCGTTTGTCTTGTTTGTCAAGCTTACCAGCGTTTGTCTTGTCAGCGCCTGGTTTTTCCCAGCCTCTTTATTTTCTCGCCCTCTTGGTTTTTACCCCGTCCTGTCTCTGTACCTGCCTGCCCCTTGGACTATTAAACCATTGCTTATTCAACGTGTCTGCATCTGGGTCTTACCTTGATTCCTGATAGTTATCATAAGTATGGTGACGTTTTGGTACCGTGATATTACCGCAGTACCGGTGATAGGGTGTCATTTGGGACGCCTGCCCTGGTGTGTAAAAAAACACAGGAAGTTGAGGCACTGATGTTTTATTCGTCACATGGTTGCTGCTCTGAGGAGAGCTGTCCTCCGTCCCCACTCCGCAGATTTACTCACACAAACTAGTTCAGGAAGGGTGTGTGGGGGTGGGGGGGGGGGACTGTATGAATGCGTATGTGTGTTTGAGCGTGTCTGCCTGCATGTGTGTGTTAGTGTATTAGCCGGGGGAGAACAGATGCTACGTTTGTTGTGTGCCCTCCATCTTGGAATGAAATGACAGGCTTGTCAGCAAAGAAGCGAGAGTTATTTTTATCCCCTTCACAAACCCAAAAGCCTCAAGGGTGATTGTACTTCAAAGTTCCATAAGTAGGTAGGTAGAGGGTTCAGTCTCTCAGCACAGGCAGCCTGTCACAACCATTACAGGCCATGCTTTCTCGTGATGTATAGGAACTCTTGCTGCTTTAAGCACATTTGATTTAATATACCATAAGATTTATTAGGGATAGAGTAACAGAATCAATGCCAACTTTCCCAATATGAATCCACAAATTCACACAAACACCAAGGCTACATCTATAAGCTGACAAGCTATATATTTTTAAATAATGTATATGGCCTCGCATTTCCAATGTTTGGATTGTACATTTCTCAGAGATAAATAATAAATGCAGGCTAACTCTGATGCTGCTTTTTCATAGCTCTGTGTTTATAAATGTTGGTGCTCGATTTCACTAGTTTATCCTTCAGGGGCTATAAGAAGCAATGTTTAATCAGACTATAACTTTATTTAGTTTCTCAAAGGGAGAATGAAAGATGAGGTATTCACAAACAATAGAAAACATTTTGAGAGCCTATACAGATGTCGGGAGGGTTGGTTTATTGGCAGCCTACTTTCTTCTCCCATTGCTGAGCTTAAGATAAAGCACGATATGATCCTTATTAAATGCAAACTAAAATTGCAATATGCTTAAGTTAATTCAGAGCTGGAATTAGGTCACTTTCTTGGTCAATAAAAGGGATCCCATTGTCACTTATCGCTTTGAATCGAGCAACTGTTGATGTGTATAGTCAACGAAGCATATATTTACACTACTGGTCAAAAGTTTTAGAACGCCAACTCATTCAAGGGTTTTTCTTTAAAGTTTAAGAACTTTCAATGTTCCGTATTGACTGGCCATGTCTTAAAGTAATAATGGACTGTCGTTTCTCTTTGCTTATTTGAGCTTTTCTTGCCATAATATGGACTTGGTCTTTTACCAAATAGGGCTATCTTCTGTATACCACCCCTATCTTGTCACAACACAACTGATTGGCTGAAACACAAGGAGGAAATACATTCCACAAATAAATGTTTAAGAAGACACACCTGTTAATTGAAATGCATTCCAGGTGACTACCTCATGAAGGTGTTTGAGAGAAAGCCAAGTGTGTGTGTGCAAAGCTGTCATGAAGGCAAAGGGTGGCTATTTGAAGAATCTCAAATATAAAACATATTTTGGTTTGTTTAACACTTTTTTGGTTATTACATGATTCCATATGTGTTATTTCATAGTTTTGATGTCTTCACTATTATTCTACAATGTAGAAAATAGTACAAATAAAGAAAAACCCTTGAATGAGTAGGTGTTCTAAAACTTTTGACCGGTAGTGTATATGCAGGGTCGTTTTACTGACAAAGGCTCAGGGCATAGAAGGAAATTGCCCGAAAATGCATTCTCACATGAAAGCCCATCTCTGGTGACAGTGACTAAAAATACAAATAAGCAGTGCACTGTAGTGAGATGTCATTCACAAACTGTTAAAGCAAAAACAGAAAATTCTGTATAAGTAAAAGGAGGCTGAGGGCACAGAATTTTAAAGAACATCAACTCATCAACTCACTGTATTACATACCTGGAACGTTGGATTTAACTCCAGAAACGTTGGTCATAGGGTCCGGATGGTGCAGCAGCCTCAAGAGGAGTATTATAAGTAGCAGGAGGCAGCAGGATCAGGTGCATATTAGTGTCCAGTTTATTAACAATGAAAATGTGATCCCAGGTTAAGTGTTGTTTGCATAAGTATTATTTACATAATACAGGAAAGTATTCAAAACTCTGGGACTGTGTTGAGATTTCTATCACCTGACAAATGCACAAAACCATGTGAACACTTGAATGAACTCAGCTAGTATGCATGCATCAAGTGTATGTATTTACATTGTGTGCACATGCTTCAGGTGATGAACAATCAAACTGTGAGAGCCACACAGAGACCCACTTATTGAAGCCAGTTGAATATTACTTTGTTTCTGATATTTTGTCAAACATTTCCAATGGCATACGGACAAACAAAGCGCACAATCGGTAGAGTAAATTAAAATACATTTTATTCTGCGCACTAGTGAGCAAGCAATGGATTATGTCACGTTTTTACGAGCTCCTGCTGAAATTGCACTTATTTCATGTTTTCTTTGCACTTTTAACCCCAAAAAAACATGAAACAGCCTTTGAATTACTTTCTTGATTTTGCACAACTTTTATTTTTGTTTTGATTTGTAATTAAGTGGTAATGCCCAAGAAGCCAGTGTTTGGAGAATATATTGGCATGGGTGTTAGATCCTCCAAACATCGGTTACAAGGGCATTATCACTTTTATACAATGGGTTACCAACATATTCAAATAATGATTGACATATTTTCATTAAAAATGTTATTTTGGTGAATGTATTCATACTATTTTATCCTCCCACAAGATATAGTTCCTGGTTGTTCGTTCTATTGTGTTGGTTGTTCTGTATCTATGGACTCGACCCAGTCGTTCGTTGTAAATGTTCCATTGCCATAATGGCTGGCAACGTTCTTATTCCTTGCTTGCTAGCTAGCCAACTACGGCTAAATTAGAGTCACATCCATTGGCGATCCATCATTCAGGGCAGGTGGGGCTAGGGGCCCACTTGTTTTGAGCCCCACCTGTTTAGCCTGTTTTGTATGTTATTTTTGGCAATAATACGGGTCACATATCAGTTTGCAAACAATGTAAAAAATATATATGTAATCTTTGAGTTAATAAAGCTGCATTCAAACTTGGTCTTTTTTTTGCTTTCTTGAGTAATGCAGTTCCAAAATGCAGGTGTTTCAGCCTAGCTCAGTGCTTTCTGTGGTGGTGGTGGGGTAGCCAGCTGAAAATACCGAGCGTAGGGGTTGGTAATGTTCTCTAGTTGCGCTGTGATTGGCTCAGTGCAGTGTTCTATCACTCATGGGGACACTACGTCACCGCCAAATCTAAGGGTAGAGCTTGAAAATTCAAGCGCCTTGGGTGCTGCCATAGTGCCCATCCAAGAAGGCTCAAGGTCATTGGCCACAGATAAAATTACATCAAATCACATTATATCGACAGTATCTTTGATTGCACTGATCATGTCAACATCATACTTTCAAAGTCGAATCAAGTCGACAAATCCATTTTAATCCTTGTCATATGAAGAGAAATTATAGATGAAACGTATCGGTGCTCATCGGCCATTTGACATAAACATTACACAACATTTTGGAAATCGCAAATTCAACAATCAAATCAAATGTATTTGTCACATACACATGGTTAGCAGATATTAATGCGAGTGTTGTGAAATGCTTGTGCTTCTAGTTCCGACCATGCAGTAATATAACCTAACAATTTCACAACAACTACCTTATACACACAAGTGTAAAGGAATGAATACGAATATGTACATACAAATATACGAATGAGTGATGCCCGAACGGCATAGGCAAGATGCAGTAGATGGTATAGAGTACAGTATATACATATGAGATGAGTAATGTAGGTTATGAAAACATATAAAGTGGCATTGTTTAAAGTGGCTAGTGATACATTTAATTACATCAAGATGGCAAGATGCAGTAGATGGTATAGCGTACAGTATATACATATGAGATGAGTAATGTAGGGTATGTAAGCATTATCTAAAGTGGCTAGTGATAAATTGATTACATACATTTTTCCATTATTAGAGTGGCTAGAGTTGAGTCAGTATGTTGGCAGCAACCACTCAATGTTAGTGATGGCTGTTTAACAGTCTGATGGCCTTGAGATAGAAGCTGTTTTTCAGTCTTTCGGTCCCCACTTTGATGCACCTGTACTGACCTCGCCTTCTGGATGATAGCGGGGTGAACAGGCAGTGGCTCAGGTGGTTGTTGTCCTTGATGATCTTTTTGGTCTTCCTGTGACATCGGGTTGTGTAGGTGTCCTGGAGGGCAGGTAGTTTGCACCCGGTGATGCGTTGTGCAGACCTCACTACCCTCTGGAGAGCCTTACGGTTATGGGTGGAGCAGTTGCCGTACCAGGCGGTGATACAGCCCGACAGAATGCTCTCGATTGTGCATCTGTAAAAGTTTGTGAGTGTTTTTGGTGACAAGCCGGATTTCTTCAGCCTCCTGAGATTGAGTGGTTTGGAAGGAATCAGTGGCTAACTGCAAGCATTGCAAAGCAATCACTAGCCTGCTATTTAGTGGAGTGGGTGCGTGGTCCCAAGTCTGGGTTTAAGAGCGGGTGAGGTGGCGATGACGGGACTGGCTTCCTCTCTCTCACATCAAAACATACCTGCAGACAGACAGATGGATAGAGAGAGAGCATGATTAAGCCTTGTTTTTTTTATTCTAACACGGTCAGTCATCATAATCATCAGGGGGTGAAAAGCAAAACTGACCTTGGATCATTAACTCTGGGACTACTACATCTCTATCGGTATTTCAATGTAAATCATATCTTTAATAATACTTTCTGCTGACCCGACCAAGTGACCGCTCACCTATGATCATGCTTTGCCCTCTGTGTCAGCCAGTTCAGATGCAGGAGGGGTTCACCATCACAGCTGATATAACCTAGACTATTTAGGGAAGGGGAGAGGGATGAAGTGAAGGAGAGAGACTGTTGATGATGACTTGATCAGCTGTGTAGTGCTAAGGCAAAAACTAAAATGTGCACAGGTGTTTGGAGCATTCCGATATGCCACAGCTGGTGAGGTGTCAGGTTCGCCTCTGTATTTAAAGGGTGATTATTCCAACACTCAGTGAAATTCTGCTGATCTGCACGCAGACGAGGTAGGAACACATATCCCACACAGAAGAGGTGGATAGAATTCGACAGGTCAAGGTATTCTTCTTCCTCCAAACTGTGCATGTGAGACAGGTTCCATGTACAAGAAGACAGGCAGAGAGGAAGAGAGAAAAATAATACAGAACAGTTTAATTACCTCTGGTTATGGACACTTTTGCCAGCAATAAAGCTTCCACGGCCTGTTCCTTGGACAGTGAACATCTGGCAATATCTACATTTTCGACCCCTTGATCAGCTCGCACTCTGAAAGTAAAGAAAATT
Organism: Salvelinus alpinus; assembly: GCF_045679555.1. NCBI lineage: Eukaryota > Metazoa > Chordata > Actinopteri > Salmoniformes > Salmonidae > Salvelinus > Salvelinus alpinus. The sequence continues at coordinate 67,138,629 of NC_092094.1, forward strand.
GCTTATTTTTTGTAGATATGAAAACAATGACTGAGATATGACCGTTCAATCTGAAGCAGCAGATGTTCTTTACACGATACGTCAATACAGCACAGAAAGCTTAACACCAGACTGGTATTGTGCTTGTTCATTAGGTGATGGGAAATATGCAAAATGTATACAAAATAATATAGTTACCTGTTGTATCTTGAAAGAAAACATTGGAATTAAAAGTGTAATGTTTAACCTATTAACAAGATGTTTATCTTTCATTTGCTGTATTGGACTTGTTAATGTGTGAAAGTTACATATTTCCCAAAAATATTTTTGAATTTCCCGCGCTGCCTTTTCAGAGGAATGTTGTGGGGGGGTTCCGCTAGCGGAACGTGTGTCCTAGAAAGGTTAACAGTTGCAGCATACTGCAGCACAACTTGCGTGGTGCCACAGAATTCACTTATTTAAGTGACAACCACTGGTAATATTAATGCTAGTTAGTGCTAGTCTGACCACCAGAGGGCATCTTTGAGAAGCATTTGATAGCCTTCAATAGTGGCTGTCTTAGAGAATTTAAAACCTTTTTTTGTAAAAACACAGTATATGGGACTGATTTTAAGAAATATTTGATTAATATTATGATGTTTCTATTCCAAGAAAACGAAAAACCCTCTGGGTTTCTGTTAGGATGGAATGGAAAATATGTCACTGTACAACGTGGCGGTCGGGAGTAGGCTGCAGTGCTGGGCTATTTAGCTAAAGAATCGCTGTGTCGTGCGGGCACGCGGGAGACCGGGGTTCAATTCCCTGACGGGAGAAAGGAGTAGGCTGTCCTGGTAAATAAGAATTTGTTCTTAATAACTGATTCCATATGTGTAATTTCATAGTTGTGATGTCTTCACTATTATTCTACAATGTAGAAAATAGTAAAAAAAATGGAATGAGTAGGTTTGTCCAAACTTTTGAGGCCATCAAGATGTTTTGGCTAGAGAAATTGACAATACTATAATGAAACAAATACATTGATCATCTCAGCAAGGTTTTACCCCGTGGTTGTGGAGCCAGGTGGAAGTGCAACCAAAATGTAGTTTAAATAACCAGCTGCATTTTATGTGTTTTTTTATAGTTATTTTATTAACGAAAGCATAAAGATGTTGATAAAGAAATACTGAACTGCTGTTTTGAGTTAGAAATGTAACACTTCAAAGTACTTAACCTCTCTGGGATCGCGGGACGCTTGCGTCCCAACAGCCTGTTAAAATGTAGAGCGCCAGATTCAAAAAAAAATCTATAAAATCAAACTTTATTAAATTACACATATAAGATACCAAATTAAAGCTACACTCGTTGTGAATCCAGCCAACATGTCAGATTTCAAAAAGGCTTTTCGGCGAAAGCATAAGATGCTATTATCTGATGATAGGGCAATGGCTACACTCTCTTTGTTGACAATTTCAACCATGCCGGCGCTACTCAAAATGCAGAAATAAAATATAAAACATGCATTACCTTTGACGAGATTCTTTTGTTGGCACTCCAATATGTCCCATAAACATCACAAATGGTCCTTTAGTTCGATTAATTCCGTCCATATATATCCAAATTGTCAATTTATTTGGCGCCGTTGTACCAGGAAAAAAAGCGTTCAATTTGCGCAAAATCACGACAAAATATCCAAAAAATTACCTCTAAACTTTGCCAAAACATTTCAAAGTACTTTTGTAATACAACTTAAGGTATTTGTAAACGTTAATAATCGATCAAATTGAAGACGGGTCAATCTGTTTTCAATACAGGATATCAACAAACTCACGGTACTTTTCAAGTCTTGCTCAACTCTCAAACATAAACACACGACGTCACTCCACTTCCGGGTCAATATCTTTCTCAGTTTACTAAGGAAAAACCTTAACCTTTTTCCATACAATGGCGACATCCAGTGGAAGCAGTAGAAACTGCGTGGATAGTGATTAGAATTCTGGTGTGCCCATGATAACCCATTGAACATACAGGAACTTAACAATAAAAAAGTTAGTCCTCAGGGTTTTGACTGCTATAAGTTCTGTTACACTTACAGATATGATTCAAACAGTTTTAGAAACTTCAGAGTGTTTTCTATCCAAATCTACTAATAATATGCATATCTTATATTCTGGGGATGAGTAGCACGAAGTTGAAATTGCGCACGCTATTTTTCCCTAAGTGAAAACTCTGCACCCTATCCTCAAGAAGTTTTAAGCATCGAAAACATTGCAGGTGGGGGATGTTCACACCTACAGTAGCCGCGTTATAAAGAGTCTATTGTCCTGCTAGTCGGGCTACAAGTGTTTGAAAACCTGTTTTCAAAATTCCACAAGGTGTCCATCACTACTGTAAATGAAAACACAGCATCTTGTTTACATTCTTTATTGTAACCACAATGTCACAAATAATTTGTATCTCCCTTTCCAATTACTTTTAGAGTTTGGGATTAATTTGATTAATATTATGGTGTTTATATTCCAAGAAAAATTAAAAACCCTTTGGGTTTCCGTTAGGATGGAAGGAAAATATGGCACTGTACAATGTGACTGTCGGGAGTAGGCTACACAGTACTGGATTTTGTTCTTAACTGACTTGCCTAGTTAAATAAAGGCTACACTAAGAGCATAACATTTCTACACCATACTTTTAGTCTAACCAATACCCAAATGGAGATTCAGTCAAAAAAAATGTAATTGATTTATTAAGACAAGACCCGATGCTTGTCTCAGAGCAGCGCGAAACGGCGCTAAAATAGTTGTAGGCTATTGCTTCAAATCCTATTGCTTCAATATTCTCTTTAAATAATAAAGAAACACAAAACTTTTAACAGCACATTACTCAAGAGTCATTAAAACTTCCGACTTCAACTGTACATTTAAACTCAGTTTTTCACAATTCCTGACATTTAATCCAAGTTAAAATTCCCTGACTTAGGTCAGTTCGGATCACCACTTTATTTTAAGAATGTGAAATGTCAGAATAATAGTTGAGAGAATGATTTCAGCTTTTATTTCTTTCATCACATTCCCAGTGGGTCAGAAGTTTACATACACTCAATTAGTATTAGGTAGCATTGCCTTTAAATTGTTTAGCTTCGGTCAAACGTTTTGGGTAGCTTTCCACAAGCTTCCCACCAATAAGTTGGGTGAATTTTGGCACATTCCTCCTGACAGAGCTAGTGTAACTGAGTCAGGTTTGTCGGCCTCCTTGCTCACGCACACTTTTTCAGTTCTGCCCACACATTTTCTATAGGATTGAGGTCAGGGCTTTGTGATGGCCACTCCAATACCTTGACTTTGTTGTCCTTAAGCCATTTTGCCACAACTTTGGAATTATGCTTGGGGTCAGTGTCCATTTGGAAGACCCATTTGCGACCAAGCTTTAACTTCCTGACTGATTTTCCCCCCCTCATGATGCCATCTATTTTGTGAAGTGCACTAATCCCCTCCTGCAGCAAAGCACCCCCACAACATGATGCTGCCACCCCCGTGCTTCATGGTTGGGATGGTGTTCTTCGGCTTGCAAGCCCCCCCCTTTTTCCTCCAAACATAACGATGGTCATTATGGAAAAACAGTTATATTTTTGTTTCATCAGACCAGAGGACATTTCTCCAAAAAGTACACTCTTTTTCCCCATGTGCAGTTGCAAACCGTAGTCTGGCTTTTTTATTGTGGTTTTGGAGCAGTGGCTTCTTCCTTGTTGAGCTGCCTTTTGGGTTATGTCGATATAGGACTCGTTATATTGTGTATATAGATACTTTTGTACCTGTTTCCTCCAGCATCTTCACAAAGTCATTTGCTGTTGTTCTGGGATTGATTTGCACTTTTCGCACCAAAGTACGTTCATCTCTGGGAGACAGAACACGTCTCCTTCCTGAGCGGTATGACGGCTGCGTGGTCCCAAGGTGTTTATACTTGCATACCATTGTTTGTACAGATGAACGTGGTACCTTCAAGCACTTCGAAATTGCTCCCAAGGATGAACCAGACTTGTGGAGGTCTACAATTGTTTTTCTGAGGTCTTGGCTGATTTCTTTTAATTTTCCCATGATGTCAAGCAAAGAGACACTGAGTTTGAAGGTTGGCCTTGAAATACATTCACAGGTACACCTCCAATTGACTTAAATTATGTCAATTAGCCTATTATTAGCTGCTAAAGCCATGATATCATTTTCTGGAATTTTCCAAGCTGTTTAAATGCACAGTCAACTTAGTGTATGTACATTTCTGACCCACTGGAATTGTGGTACAGTGAATTATAAGTGAAATAATCTGTCTGTAAACAATTGTTGGAAAAATTACTTGTGTCATGCACAAAGTAGATGTCCTAACCGACTTGCCAAAACTATAGTTTGTTAACAAGAAATTTGTGGAGTGGTTTAAAAACAAGTTTTAAATACTCCTACCTAAGTGTATGTAAACTTCCGACTTCAACTGTATACTGAGATCATGTGACAGATCATGTGACACTTAGATTGCACACAGGTACACTTTATTTAATTAATTATGTGACCTCTGAAGGTAATTGGTTGCACCTGATCTTATTTAGGGGCTTCATAGCAAAGCAAAGGGTGAGTACATATGCACGCACCACTTTTCCAATTTAAAAAAAAATGTAATTAAATTTAAGCTAGTTATTTTTTTCATTTCACCAAGTTGGACTATTTTGTGTATGTCCATTATATGAAATCCAAATAAAAATATTGAAAAAGCCAAGGGGATGAATACTTTTGCAAGGCACTGTACTTATGAATGTTATTTTTCAGTTTTTTTTATTTAAATTGTTATTAAATCTGTTTGCTATGTGATTATAGGGTATTGTGTGTAGATATGAGAAAAATAAAACAATCTAATCCATTTTAGAAAAACAAAATGTGGAAAAAGTCAAGGAGTCTGAATACTTTCCAAATGCACAGTATATATATTTCTATTCTACTGTATTTTAGTCAATGCCACTCTGACATTGCTCCTCGTAATATGTATATATTTCTTAATTCCATTCTTTTACTTTTAGATTTGTGTATTGTTTTGAATTGTTAGAAAGTACTGCACTGTTGGAACTAGGAACACAAGCATTTCACTACACTCGCAATAACATCTGTTCAATATGTGTATGTGACCAATAAAATTTGATTTGATTCGATTTTTTTTACAATATCTTTATATATTACCTACTGCTGATGAGCCCTTGAACAAGACACTTTACCCTTAATTAAGTGCCTATGAGCTGCTCCCAGCCTTTGATGTGTTGGTCACAGTGACATAATATTTGTACAAATAACCAATAAAGCAAGTATGGTGAAATGGCCAGACTGTCTATGGTAGCTTTGCATCAATTCCCAAAGTGGCTGCATGGCTCTAAAGGTTTCCATTAAGGTTGCACTATTGGTTATCGATGACAATGTGGAAGACATAAATGCTGTTTTACACAGGGTCAATGAAAATCTGTGTTTTGTCCCCCAAAAAGCTATATCCCCACTCTGAAAAAGGAATTTATGACTTTTACTTACCTTCAAACTTTGGAATCAGAGACCAGATTCCACTCATTCAGCATATCTTTACAAAGCTGTCCAGTCATTGGCCTTGACAATCGCATTTAAGTACAGAAATAAAGAAATGTTAGAAACATAGCTAGCTAGCTAGTTAAACTAACTTGGCTACATCAAAATTAAGGCTAACTAACGTTAGCAAGCTTACATGATTTGCATCCATCCTCCTCAACTTCACAAGCTGCCACTGTCAGAAACCATTGAAAACCAATACAGTAATGCTAGCTAACTCAACCAATTACCATGAAAGCATGAAATAAGCCTGCCAAATAGCTTGGTTAAATTAACCCAGATGGAGAATAAGTAAAATCTGGCTAAACAGTGTCCGAGACAGTCCAGAAGAAGTGTCAGACTTAGCTAGCTAAGGTAGCTAGCTTGCTACTTTTAGCTAGCTACCATTACAGACACTGACATAGTTAACTAGCTAGCAACCCAAACGTAGACAAAAACATACATTTACCTATATTCTGCTACAATACTTCAGTAAGCTAGCATTGTGAGCAAGATTGCAAGGCTAATGCTAGCTAGCTAAAGTTACAGCAGCCAGAGATATTAGCACATAAAATGCCTAGCTAGATACCTAATCATGATAGGACAACCTATTTAACCTGAATGACCATCAAATTCATAACATTTGTTACTTACAGTTTTCAGACATCCAAAACACCCTTAGTCTATTGAAATAACGTTAGCCGTTTTCCACTCGTCAGTCACTCAGTCACACTAGAACTAGAATAATGTATTCTGGTGGACTTTACGCACTGGTGGCGGGAGAATTAACTCACTGGCTAGGTAAAATATCTATAGCCCATCCTTAATAACCCAGCACCAACAACCTAACATTTCTGTATTTACAGCCTGCAACCCAGCAATTGGGTAATCCAAACAAACCACTTTTTTATGTGTAACATGCAAGAAGCCTTGACCTGTCTGGTGCACACATATTTCTCTGTCCTCAGTTTAATTGAAGGCCTTTTTCTGTAGTTTTGCCTTGTAAGTGATTGCTTCTAGAAAGAGAGAAGGAACAACACATGATCAAGATGAGCTAGCTACTAGTTTAAAGCAACGAAAGATCGAATTGTTACAAATAATGAATGTATGCATTTACTTACCTTATCAATCTTTGATAAGTGTTAGGAGTGAGTGCAAAATATTACCAGGGTGTTGATGCATCCTCCTCCCAATACAGCCTCATGCAACACCACGGGTAGTAGGAGGGTATCCATCTGCAAAAGTGACATTTTGCTTTGATCAACTCACATTGTTGCTAGCTAGCTAGCTACCTACCTTAGCTGTTGTGCTAGCTAACATGCTACTGAACTGTGACACTTGAATATTGGCATGCATATTGGTATTAAAAGACAGCAATGTATTCACCTAAAAATATAAGTGTTTAGGCAAATCATTAGTTCGCTAGCGACTTATCAGTGCAATTGTGCAAAAATATGACAGCTAGCCAGTTATGTGACCGACCGGCTCGATTCGGTCTTATGTAGCAAAATTTGAAATTGTGTTTTTTACATTGGATAAAAGTAGAGACTCAGAGCTAGAAAATGGTATATGATACACTACAGTTGAGGAACAATGGGAAAGTCATTCTGTTTTGAAAGCTGATAAACTTGTAACCCCACTTTTGCGAAAATGGCCCTTGAATGTTTTGGTACACATACTGGAGAGCTCATCTTTGTCTTCACCTGTCACGCCTGCTCCCGCTTCCCCTCGCTAGCTAACGTTAAGTTGGCTGGCTAACCAGTTCAAATATTGACAATATCATATAGCTGACAACGTCTTAACTTTAGCTAATTTGTATTCATTATTACAGGAAAATAAACCCACAACATGATGATTATTTACAAGTTAATGGCAAGCTAATTACAGAAAATAGCCTACGATTGTGAGTGTCACAACATAAAAGCAGGGCATTCTACCGGAGTATTTTAGAACTTAGACTGTCTTGTTGACCTAACGTTGTATCTTAATTTGACTTTGGTGCATGTCATGTTGTTCTTCACGTTACCCTCTCTGGTAAACACATACTATATCAAAAAAATCTAAGATAATTTGTCACATGCACAGGATACAGAAGGTGTAAACGGTACAGTGAAAAGGTTACTTGCATAGTGGAGTCTTTTGTTTAGAAATGTAGCTAGCTAGCTAAACAATTAACCATAATCCCAACTCCTAACGTTACTACCCTGCATGAATCTGCAGATAGCTAACCAAATAGGTTCATTGTTAGCTACCTAGCTAACAATAGGCTATAACTACAATGCAAATGGCTCTGAGATACAAATAATATTACTACACAGATCATACACGTAACATTAGCTAGCGAGCCAGCCAGCTAATGTTAGCTAGCTAGCTAACAGTACGCTTTAACTTGCAATGAAAA